>NC_045748.1:18748032-18751209 GCF_008692095.1 Etheostoma spectabile | reverse complement strand
AGTTTCCTACCTCACAGTCGTCTTCATCCCCCAACAGGTTGTGGTGCAAGTGTGCAGGCATGGGGCAGACTAAAGTGGTCAGTTTTCTGGATTTAGAGGAACAGATGTGTTCATGAAAATGTTTACAAATATACCAAACAGATAAAAAAAAAGTCTTTTAAAATATTTAATCCGGTCAGGAAAGATCTATCACCAGGCCATCTTTTTTTTTTAAATAAAAGAAAGAAATTAAAATGTCATTAAAAAAATGCAGTTGTAACAACATCTGGATCTAGTTCATCTTGACATGTTGGCTTGTCAGTTAAGTGAAGCACATACATGTGTGGCTGTGTTGCATAACATGTCCTCTGCTGCCCTCTAGTGATACTTTTAAATGGTTCACTAATGGAATTACGTTTACCATCCGAGATGGGCAGTGTGAGAAGTACAACAGTTAGCAAATGCATGGAATTGCATGATCATAAAAGTCCACTTAATATTTCATCTATGTATTTCATCAGTATAGTTTGGTGAGTTAAGAGTTGTGGCAGCACAGTTTACAAATTAAAAACAAAATAGTAAAATACAGCATGAAACAGTAAATATGCTGTATGAAACCATATAACTAGAATTGTGAGGCTTTTTTAATTCAAAACATACTTTTGTGAATCCATACATTTTGACAAAAACAGAAAAGTAAAAGATCAAATTCATATATATACACTGTATATATAATAGTTAAAACAGCAACTGTGTTTGAAGTGTTGAGTCATAGATTTCAGGCTTCTCGTACTGATACATGGTTTTCTATAGTTTGAGAAAAATACAATGGGGAGGTGTCCTATGTTGTATTTTTAGACTTCGTAGTTATGTGTATGCTGCAGTACTGCTCATTATATTACAGACTTGTACTTTATATATATATATATATATATGGGTAATATCTTCTCTTTTATTTGATTTACATAATCCCATACAATTACTTTATTGAATGGGACCCTAGGAAGGAAGATTAACTGTTGCATCTAAGTAGATCCCAAAAAGAATCTTGACAGCTTATGGCCACATAGCTAAGTAAATCCAGTCAGTAGATCTGAGATGGGGTTGTAGGTGTAACTAAACCGTGTTGGATGATATATGCATAATAGAGATAGAATACCATGAGCCTCCAGAGCACAAACATGTACAGAGACACTAACATTGCAGATGGCTAGCCCCCTACCATGCAGAGGTAATGAGCATGGGAATCATGTGGTGTGGTCTGGTCCAGCCATGGCCACATTCACAGATCTTGGGGGTCTGCGGGCCATCATGTCTCACTTCAGTGAGGTCAAAGCACCTTTAACTCTGACATGTTCAAAAGCACAAATTATGACTCTGTCAAATCCAGAAATTATGAATTAGGTATTTCCTTTACCTCTGTTGAGTCTTTGGTATGTCCAGGAACAGCTCTGAATCCCAGGCAGTTACTTTCAGGCTAATACAAGGGATGTAACACACTGAAGATAAAAGCCAAGCCCTGCTAAACTAAAAAGAATACAATCTGAACCTGAGAGGAAGCAACTGTACATCTGTCTTACTCTTAGGGGGGAACTGGGTGGTGAATTGTGCCAAACGTGGCCCTATAAAACATGAATGTTTTGCATGATGTAAATAATTATGTAATGCACAAGAATGGACATTTGTTGACAGAAAGAAACTCTTTCTGAATTTGTTTAATATTGAGAACTTTTCAGAAACTGAGCAATGGATAGTTTTGTAGTACTGCAATTAGTGCTTGACCTCATATCTTTATAGCTGTTTCAAAGCCACAATATTCAGGCAAGAGAATGATTGAATCCTTATGGGAAATGAGAAAGTTAGGAAACATGCTGCTCATTAATGGAAATATAGAAGTAAAGATTACACTTTCAAAGAGAGGAAAAAGCATAGAGGGAAATTACTCAAGAGTAGCGTGACTCAAAGGGGAAGGCAAAAACCAGGAAAGTAACCAGGTTAGAACACCGTAAACAGACCAGATTGAGATTTGGACACTAATCTAAAGAGCATTCTTCAATTGACAGGAAAAACGTCAAAACTGTTTTTTTGAGAATAGCAAGATTCTGAAACCATAGAGTGTGAAGGAAAAAATGCAGTAGTGAGACAGGAAGTCATGACAGAGTAACGTATAGGACATAAGAACGAATGCTACTCTGGAGTGTGGAGGTAGGGTGCTGGGCAGAAAGCACCAGAAGATGGCAGTAATGCAACAACAGGGATGCTAGCTGCCATTAAACCTCAAAGAAGAAGGAGACTAAATTCAAATGCAATATCCAAGATGGTAATCCACAGCTGCCCAGGTAACCTGCTTCCTTGAATAGATCCCTGAAATACCCCATGCCCTCTACACCAAGTACACACTCATCTCACAGGCAGCATTAAAGTGTTTGCTCTTTAGTAATATGCATTGACTGATACTTTGGGAGTTTGTAAGATGTTTGCACAACATCACGCATTTTGTATTGCTTCTTATTCAGAAAATATTTTTTGTCATTTTTATTTAGAAATTAAGAACAATTACAATCAATTACAAACAATACACTGAGACATAAGTGTCCCAGGTCCAAAGAAATACAGAGGAAGGAGGGAAACGCAACAAAAAGAGACGTTCACAGCTTACAAATAATGTATACAGAAAAGGACGTACACAAACATAAACATAAACCGATTCACACACACAGACAGACACAAGCCTGGGGACCAATCACATGCACAAATAAAAGTAAAGGCTGTAGCACAAGACTACAGCATGGACTTCACACGTTTTTGACGGATAGTAAATAACGGATAGGAGTGATGGGCAAAAGCCTCTGCCAGGGGACACCGGATGCCGTGGGTGCTGATCTTAATTGAAGGTAAAAGAAAAAAAATAGGTACGTGGTAGATTGAACGCGTTCTTTGAGTCAGAAAAAGGTAGCAAGCCAACCTCATTAAAAATGTCTTTTAGACAATGAAGCCCCCTAATCAAGAGTGCTGAATTATTGAATAACAAAGAAAAATTGTGCCAGTTACCAGTTAGGTGGCCATCCATCCATCTTTGTGTGGTCATCCGGTTTCGGTTCGCGGAGGGAGCAGCTCCAGAGGGGGACCCCAAACTTCCTCTCCCCGAGTCACATTAACCAGCTCCGACTGGGGGATCCCAAGGCGTTCCCAGGCCAG
>NC_045748.1:18744134-18748022 GCF_008692095.1 Etheostoma spectabile | reverse complement strand
TAATCCCTCCACCTAGTCCTGGGTCTTCTCCGAGGCCTCCTCCCAGCTGAACGTGTCTGGAACACCTCCTTCCTTACCAGATGCCTGAACCACCTCAACTGCCTATTTTCGACGCGAAGGAGCAGCGGCTCTACTCCAAGCTCCTGGCAACATATTTCAGCCAATTGTCAAAGTTTTAATAAGATGAGTGATAATGGGGCGTAGCTGGCACTGTTTGTTAGAAACGTTGGCAAAAAGAATGTCATAGAGTGACCAGGGCTCCATCATAGCACTTTCTTATGTACGCCAGCAACAGACATATCTGGGTTAAATCAGGTAAGGAAGGGCCATAACACAAAGGACCAGAAATAGTGTTTGAAGTTGGGAACTGAAAGGGCAACATCCTCCATCCTCCTCTGTGGAGTAGACATCTTAAGTCGTGGCCACTTACCTTTCCAGATAATTTTAGATACTGCTGATTGTAGTTTTATGCCAATAACCAGCAGGAGGGGAGAGAGGTAGCATAGAGCTCACAAAATTAATCCTGAGTAAAACATTCATTTTAACCACTGAGATACAGGCTTGAATCAACATGGGGAGACCCATCCATTTTTCCATATCTTTTAAAATGTTCAGAGCCGCAGAATCGTTGTGTTTAACAATCTGGTTTAAGCAAGGAAAAACCTCAATGCCTAAATATTTAAACTGCATAACAATGGGGATGTTGGCAGAGATGGTTGAATTGTGGGCAGAGTCATTTAAGTGAAGTAGTGCAGACTTTGACCAGTTCATTTTACAACTGGATAAGCTCCCATACTCCTTGCATAATGATAGAAGGTGAGGAGGAGACTGAGAGGGGTTTCCTTAAAAAAAAAAAAAAGAATGCAAATAATGAAAGATGATGGTGTGTATTACAAATGCATATTGGTGACACCATAATTGATTGACGAATGGCTTGAGCCAGAGGCTCTAAAGAATTGACAAATAATACTGGACTCAAGGGGCAACCTTGGTGGCAGGATCTAGAAACTGGAAATAAAGAGGGGGAGTTGTGTCCGGTTAAGACTCTGGCTGAGGGATTAGAGTACAAAACTTTAATCATACGATGAGAAATGTTACCAAAAACCATCACCTCTAAGAGTGACCATAGACGTGAGTGGTAATTTATTTAGACAGCAAAAAGGTGACTAGGTCTAGCACACAGGAAGTAATAGCACTGTCTTTTTCCATGAACTATTAATTCAGATTTCTGATTGTTTCAGAAAATTATTTATCTCTTTCTCTATCTCTCTTTGACTAGTGATCGTTCTGAAGCTATTTGGTCACTAAATTTAGTATGCAACAAGGAGTCTAATCTGGTGAATTCAGCTTCAAGGTTTTGTAGATGAAGGGACATAACTTTGTGCACATTAGAGCAGAATAGTATGGTATTGCTCCTAATAAAACCTTTTATCGCGTCCCACAATATCCTGGGGTCTTCTACAGAGCCAACATGCAACTGAAAATATCTGGAATTCTGAAACAAACTGAGTGATGTAGGATTCATTTTTCAGCAAAGAAGTATTAAAGCGCAATTTAACAACATGGGCCACTCCTTTTGTTTTTGAGCTTGCTGAGGAGGATGCAACCGTATGATAAAATCTCTCTTCTTCTACGGTGTTCTCTGTGAACGAATACAGGGGGGCGCAGCCCGCTCCACGTACTCCTCGGCAGCCTTGGCGGAGGTAAAAGATTTGTACTGGCTAGTGGCTACCTTCCTTGATTTTCAGGGTTGTCTGGTAAAGCAGAAAAAAATCCAGACCCTGAATCCTGACAAATCGCTTGTCTGGTTGTGTGGTGAAGCACATTGAAAATCAGCGTGCAAGTTCTTTGGGCGCTTACTGTATATTTGTTGGGCTCTCATAATCTTGATCTGAACATCTGCCGAGTCCAGGAGCCGTTTAGGCAGAGAGAGCGAGAGATACTGAATAGCATTGGAGCTTTCCAGCCCGACAATGCAAATATTGCATTCTTTGTTTTTTGCCAGCTTCTCCTCCATCTTTTGTAAAGCGTGGCCATGGCTGTCAACAATACTTGAGTTTCTTTCCATGGTAATTTTCAGATTGCTCATCTAATAGAGCCAAGGCTTGCAGCCAGAGATACTAGCTGAGCATGAAAAGCAGTTAACGTCTCATCGTTGTCGATTGCCACCTGTTGAATCTGAGAAAAGCGTGGTTCGAAGTAGTTTTTCTGCTCATCCAGCAGTTCCTCTGCAATGGCATCTGTATTGCTGCGTTGTGCTCTGCCCTTGTTTGCCATTCTGTTTTGAGTCATTCTGACAAGCACACAGTGATAAAATATCAAAGTTGGAACCATATAACACAAGTATTTGGGAGGGTTGGGTCAGGAGCTACGCTCTAAGTTGCCATCTTCGTCCAGCCAATCACGTGACTCTTCATATTCAGAAAATATGACACAGATTTGGATTTAACATCTTTGTTTAGTTCAGTTTATCTCTTACCTGTAGCACATGATCATCTTCAGTTTCAGACCCAGGGACTGGCAAACCCCACTGTACCTATTTGGCTGTTTGTTCCTGGGGGAATGCGCCAAGTGTGGGACAGGTAGAGGGGGGGTTATGATGTTTTTTATAAGTAAACTATAGTTTTGGAGCATTTGTCTAGTAAATTTAATCTGTTTGACATGTTTACTAAGATTAATGTAGTATTACATCATGGTATATACATTTTTAGAAACATAACTTAACTTCTGTGACTTAATTGATTTATTAAGTGGTGTTTCCTGTAGTAGGAGGATGGCAAGCTGTAGTTATTGTCACCTGCATTGAGCACACATGCAAGTGCTTTTTGAAAGACTTCTGTTTCCTCATGCTCTTCTGCACTAATTATGCAGCTCCAATTGCACTGCTGAAAACAACTGGACCTAACATTAGACTATGGAGCAACATCAAGTCCTTTTTTTGCCTTCACCGCCTGACCAACCATACACTGGTGCAGGTAATCTGTTTGGAAATATCCCATAGGCTGAACATAGACAGCAGAATAAGTATTTACATGACAACAAGTTCATGTTGACGATGGGCGTTATCTTGGGGAACTGGGTCTTTCCAACTAAATGCATTTAAAATGAAATCATTTTTTTGAGACTTCAAGTGTTCACAAGGGGCATCTTCTGTTCAAAAGAAATTGCATGTATTTATTGATTTACTTATTTTATTAATTCAGGACAATGCACATTGATGAACATGCACAACAGTACACGTAAATGTGCCAGATTGTAGCCCAAGGGCTAATTTCCATCTGCAGTCCAATAGGCAGGTTGGAGTTACAGTAAAAAAAGACATAGGATAGTAACATTTAGTATATAAAAACAAGAAGAAACAAAAAGAAAAAACAGGACAATTCATTAGTAGAAAAATGGAAAAACAACTTAGCGGTAGTTACACGTTTGGTTAGCTCTAAGCCACAACTTTACCTGGCTCTTAAAGGAGGCTAAAGTGGGAGGCTCCCTTATAGTTGGAGGAAGTGTGTTCCATAATGCACTGCCTTTAAAAGATAGTGCGTTATGGCTGAATGAGGTTTTTCTGAAAGGAACCTCACAGTCCGGCTCTTGTGATCCAAGTGTCTATATTTAATAAACTCCAGCAGTGGAGGTGGCGCCAGGCCATAAAGTACTTTATAAATTAAGCACAAAGAGGAAAATTTACAAAAACTATCAAAACTCAGTAAGTTATATTTCTCTAAGATATTGCAATGATAAGAGAGAGTTTTTTTTAATTTTTTTATCCAGAGTCTTAAGCGCCTTCTTGTACAGAAACTCAACTGGTTTTAGGGTAGTAGTACTCGACATAGACCAGCTAGTGATAGTTCACATGTGAAAGTATCATTGAATGCAGAAACATCAGAGCAG
>NC_045748.1:18742969-18744124 GCF_008692095.1 Etheostoma spectabile | reverse complement strand
TAGAGATCCTCTGATTTGTTTAAAATTATGAAGATTGAGTTTGATTCTTTTGGATATCATTTTAACAGGGTTTTTAAAAGAGAGTCTAGAGTCTATAATCACACTTAAATATTTACATTCATTAACAACTATTAAGTGTGATGACTGTGTGACAGAGTTGCTGATGTTGGGTCATTAGGGGACAATAGTAAATTAATGTACAAAGATATCTATTGCTTACCACTTTGAGGAGAGTTCTTTCAGAGGGAACATGGAAGGAAGATGTTTTTTTTTAGATTCAAGAATGATAGCTGAAGGGAAACTACAACCATATTTGAGTATTTTTCTCTTGGAAGTTGGCCAAGGGGTTTTCATGCTTTTCACACATGCTAAGAAGCAGGCAAAGATGGTTGCTAGAGCAAAAGCACAGGTGAAGGGGTTAAGAGAATAAGCTACACTGTTTAGCAAAACTGCATCATGTACAATGCAGTAAACGGGATTTTTGGGGAGCAGCTTGTTTGACTTTGACACCTTGGGTTTTGATCGTGTTGTGGCACAGGGTTGCAACATACGCTGAGTACCATTGGTTGCTTATGTCAAAGAAAGGATGTCAGCCTTACCTGACCTCATGTGAATTTGACTGGTGTCCTGCTGTGTCTCTTCCCTTGAGCTTGGTGGGTAGCTGGGCCTGGTGTCCTCGGGTGTCTCCAATTGTGCACTGATGGCTCACAGCTTGGCTTTGGTTTCAATTAATTTTGGTTAGGATAAGGGATATTTTTTTTATTGTCCATCACAGTCTCAACCAGTGAATTACTTGCTGCATCAAATAATGAGTATTGATATGACAAATGTAATAGTTTGCTCATTCAGAGGCAGTGGTAATAACCATTATTTAGAAACTCTTAGACATAAACGGCTGGCATATATTAAGTAAACAAGACACAGCATTTTGTAATATTTGCTAATTTCACTTTTTTTGTTTAGTTATTAGGGAGTAAAAAGTGGTGTGTGTGTGTGTGTGTGTTTGTGTGAATATACAATCTGTAAGTATATGTACTATATTTTGTTATATTTTTAACAGATGTGGTGTCTACATTGTAAAATGCAATATTCTAGCTAAACCAATATATATATATATATATATATATATATATATATATATATATATATATATAT
>NC_045748.1:18738357-18742956 GCF_008692095.1 Etheostoma spectabile | reverse complement strand
ATATATATATATATATGTGTGTGTGTGTGTGTGTGTGTGTGTGTGTGTGTGTGTGTAATTTCAAGAAACATAAAACCATTTTACAAATAAAATAAAATCTAAAAATACACCCATTTAACTTTTTCTCTCATAGCGTTGCATGACATCACAATTTATCAGTTTAATTTTTGTGCAATTTTATCAGCAGACAAAAGGCTTTATACAAATGTTCCCATAAGCAGTAGTACTACTTGAGACCTGTAAACAGACTTTGATGTGTAAAATGGGTTTGGCCGTTCCCATTTAGGTGCTGGAACATTAAAAGATAACAGGACCACAGAAACCAATGACATCTGCTGACTGGTAAACATATGTTCTGCAGTGTCTCCGTCATCATAATGATTGGGTGTTAATTTAATTAGCGGGTGGCTAGAGTAATTCTTTCTCCAGTCTGCCATTTATTGACAGTTGCTTTGCTTTTTGTTGTGTTCACATTGTCAACGACCCCTCCAAGATTTATTATAATGTTCTGCTTTTGTGGATTGTGAATTACAGAATTTGAGACCTGCTTTAGTTTGCTTGTTTGTTTGCAACATTGCCTCTAGCAATCTGACTCCTCTAGCGTGGTATTAATTTTTACAAATCTGCAAAAATGTCATGTTATGTAGGTTTTAGTGTTGAGCCCTGCAGCCACCCTTGGTGAAACAATACTCAGTGTGTGAGACAACAGTCATTTATATTTCATCTCACGTCACGTCACGTCACGTCATAAGATCGGTGAATTTCTCTTTTTTGGGGGGCATTTTTAGGCCTTTTATTTGACAGGACAGCTGAAGACATGAAAGGGGAGAGAGGAGGATATGACGTGCAGCAAAGGTCTGAGTTGAACCCGGGCCTGCTACGTTGAGGAGTAAACCACTATATCTGGGCGCCCGCTCTACCAACTGAGCTATCCGGGTGCCCAAGACTGGTGGTTTTCAAACCCATACATAGCACCCAAAGAAGCCAGACCAAATATCTTAAACCTGCATCAGTTTTTGTCTTTGTCCAATTGGGGCTAGCTGAAACAAGTTGTCAACACAACACTGCCCCTAAGTTACACCATGCAGTATGGTGGTGAACTTGTTAGCATGCTTATTCACACTACCAGCAGTTACAGAGACATTACAACATTAATTTGTTTTTTTTTGGCAAATTTAGGTCTAATATTTTCTCTTTTAGCTTTGTTTTTGGTATCTAAGAACTCCTTAGGGAAATATTAATAGTGACCTCTTTCACATACAAGCAGTCATGAGATCCGTTGTTAAAAATATTGACTGTCGCTGTTTTAAACTAGTCTAATCTATACACCTGTATGTTCTGCTGGTAGCTGTTTGTTATGGTCTTTCCATCCATTCCCTACACACTTGTTCATGGGATTTGTTGACAAAGTTGTATAGTGTGCATTTAACAGTGAAAACCTGTTTTTAGTCATGCCTGGCGAGTGTTTAGGCCCATTATTGGTTGAGGGGTGCATGGTTGTGTCTAATAAGTCACTCTGCCTTTATGGTGGTTTGTGTTTGGCTCCCCCTCCGTCTTGGCTTTGCACCTGCACATAACTAGTGAGTGTGTGGCTCCAGGATGGTCTCTTTTGATTCAATGCAATGCTAGAAAGCAGAGTGTCTATAATGGGCTCCTCATGTGTTCTCATGATTTTGCGGCTTGAAGAGGATTTTGGATTTTCTTCTATTTCCTTGACTTTGTTCTGTTCATAAATGATGTATGTGTAAAAGCACCAGAAAGTTCTTGAAAAAAAAAAATAGAGGACTTCAAAATGTAACATACTGTAAATTTACAAAGAGTGACTGGTGGGACCAGTCCTTTGAGTCAACTCAAAAGAAGTGCCTGTGTGTGGGTAGATTGCATTGCCCATTAGAAGGTGGTTATGCATATTTGTATATATTAGATTTTTTGCATTTCCACAATACACTTTGAATAAAAGCACATGCATATGACTTGAATCCTTTAGCATGCTGGTGCGTGCGTTTGTCTGTGTTTGTGGTGAGCCTTCCTTCTAATCTGCCAGCCAGTGGTTGTGTATGAAGTGCTGCTGATGGTGGAGACTATTAGGCCTGTGACGGGAGAGATGGCTGTCTTCTCCTATTCCCCACAGCTCATTTAAACTTCCAGTTGATGGTGGAGATTAAACATCCTCTCTAAGATGGAGGGATTTTGCGGCTAGACTTGGGCTGCTATTTAAGAAACTTGATTGAGTGAAAAGCATGTAAAGAACCCAGTGGTTTTGATGTGCAAACAATGCATCATGCCTCACATGATATACCACACATGTGGCCTGCTTTTCTTACACATCTGGTTATCTTTTAGGTTTTGCAAATGTCAGGTAGGCCTACGTACTACATTGATGAAAAGGTTATATTGAAATCAGTAGAATTTGGTGTCCTTGCTATTTCTAAACTATTTTGTAATTTTATTGGAAAATTCTGAAGACAATTTTATTTATACAGCCCAAAATCATAATTTAACATTTTCCTCATGGGGCATTACAATCTGCACAGCATACAACTCCCTCTGTCCTTTGACCCTTGATTCAGAAATGAAAAGAAAAACTCTCCTGATGGGCAAAATGGAATAAGCCTCAGGAAGAGCAACTGAGGAGAGATCCCTCTTCCAGGACAGATGTGTAATAAAGTCTCAAAATTACAATATAGACAATCCATGTAAGAACATGAAACATAGAATGTAAACATATCTGAAAAATATGGAGGTCCAGAGGGTCTGGGGGCAGCCCAATGTGAGATTCTGAGTATGACCTGCAATGGACCAGCTCCATGTGTTTATGTATGAATCTTTTTTTACTTGGGTCCATTTCTCTCTCCTCCTCGCACATATCTCTTCTGATCACAATTATGCATATATGATTACACAACACACTTTCATACATGCAAATGTGAATAGCTATAGTTCTTGCATTAACAAATCCTAACCTTCTGTCTGTTTTGTTTATTATTACACCTATAGTTGTTTAGTGTGTCACATTTCTGTAGTATGTCCCATCACACTTTTAGAAATACAAACATAAAACATGATTCATACAATAAGAATGGTAACATCCATCTGATATTAAAGCATGTTTTCCCATATCAAAATCTACACCAATAAAAGGTGATAGGCATTGGCTTGGGTTTTAAAAAGCCCTCCTTGTTACATGAAGAATAAATCCTCCCAAAAAAATGTTAATAGCTCAAATTAAAAGCATTATGAATTGAAATTAAAAATCAAATACATTTTTAATGTTCAGAGTAAGTGGTCATATTGATAATTTGGTGGATATTATAGACAAGCAGCCTGAATTTGTTTTTAGGCATTTGCTGTATTTGTTGCTGTAAGCAATCCAATCCAATCCACTTTATTTATATAGCACGATTTTATATATATGTGTGTGTGTGTGTGTGTGTGTGTGTGTGTGTATATATATATATATATATATATATATATATATTTATAATACATACTACATACATACATACACATACATACATACATAATACTACTATATAAGGTACAATAAAATAAAAACAATAAAATGCACTGCTGGCATATGGTAAAGGTATACACATAACTCACTCTACTGGTGTTAAAATCCAAAGAAAAGAGGTGGGGTTTTAAGAAGAGTTTTAAAATGAGACAGAGAGGAGGCCTGTCTGATGTGCAGGGGCAGCCCATTCCAAAGTTTTGGAGCTGCAACGGCAAACACACGGTCCCCCCTGAGCTTAAGCCTAGCTTTAGGCACCGTCAGGAGCCGCTGGTCAGCTGACCTGAGAGATCGGCTGGGGGTGTAGGGGTGCAGCAGCTCAGAGAGGTAAGGGGGGGAAGGCCATTCAAGGTTTTAAAAGCAAATAAAAGAATTTTAAAATGAATCCTAAAATGGACGGGCAGCCAGTGGAGTGAAGATAAATAGGTGAAATGGCTCATACTTGCTTGTGCCTGAAACGACGGAAGAGCATTTTGTACAAGCTGAAGACGAGCAATGGAGGACCCGCTAGCCCCCATGCATTACAGTAATCCAGCCGAGTGGTCAGAAAGGCGTGGATTACCATCTCAAAGTTTTGTCTCTGAAGGACTGGTTTAATTTTTGCTAGCTGCCTTAACTGAAAAAAGCTAGACTTCACCACAGCTTTAATCTGGCTGTCAAATTTAAGGTCAGAGTCCACTTTTACACCCAAATTTTTTACAATTGGCTTGCGATACTGCGCCAAAGAACCCAGATCAACTTGGGAGGAGGTCAGAGAAGTGCCACCAAAGACCATGACTTCGGTCTTTTTTTCATTAAAATTTAGAAAATTTAAGGACATCCAAGCCTTAATGTCCTGTAAACACTGTAGCAGTGAGTTTACAGTGTTAGAATCAGATTTTTTGAGGGGGACATAAATCTGGCTGTTGTCCGCGTAACAATGGAAAGAAATGCCATGTTTCCTGAGAATAGAGCCAAGTGGGAGGAGATAGAGAGAAAATAAAAGAGGGCCAAGTACCAAGCCCTGTGGGACCCCACATGAGAGAGGAGCAGTGGAGGACACTGAGTCATCAAGGGCGACACAGAAAGTCCGATGTGACAGGTAGGAC
>NC_045748.1:18738066-18738347 GCF_008692095.1 Etheostoma spectabile | reverse complement strand
CCAGTGCTGTGCCACTGACGCCCACCCACTGCTCCAAACAAGCAATCAGGATTTCATGGTCCACTGTATCAAATGCAGCAGTCATATCTAAAAGTACAACCGCGATAAACAACACATGACCAGAGTCAGTAGGGGGGGGGGGGTACACAATACATTAAGAAACTCTTAAAAGTGCTGATTCTGTGCTGTGCAATGGTTTAAAACCGGATTGGAACATTTCGAGAATAGTTTGTTCATTTAAAAAGTCCATTAGCTGGGAATATACAATCTTCTCTAAGATT
>NC_045748.1:18736508-18738056 GCF_008692095.1 Etheostoma spectabile | reverse complement strand
AAGGCAATCTGGAGATAGGCCTAAAATTAGCCAAAATAGAAGGATCCAGCCCAGGTTTCTTTAATAGAAGCAGCACAACAGCATGTTTAAGATTCACAGGGACTACTCCAGAAGACAGGCTGCTGTTAATAACTTTGAGACAAGATGGCCCAACAGTGGTAAAGATCTCCTTAAAAAAGACTTTTAAGACATAAAGACTGACTTGCATCAAGGAATGAAGGATAGGATATTTACTCCAAGGAAGGATGAAGTGAGAGCTAAACGAAACCAAGTGCCCTCATTTAGCCTCAAGTGAATCCATGGACAGACTTTAGACAAATCATTTTGCATCTTATTCCAATTTTGAGTAGACATGAGATGATGCCGCTGGTGTCATAAAAGACCCAAAAATGTTTCCCACTATATTTTGTAATCTATGATTACCAGATTCAATAACAGCTTTTTGTACTATCATGTCTTTGAGCAAGCCATAACACACTGACAGCTCCAGGGTTAGGGCTTTTGACTAAGTAGCATTAGAGATGACAGCAAAAGAAATGGAGAATTTAATTGACTGACAGTTAGGCATGTCGGTAAGCTGCAAATGTCTCAGAACAATGTAACTTTATCCTCCCGAGGTGACATTTTGAGCTGCACCTTTAACACCAAAATTGGGTTTATTCCTCCTGGGCATGTTGCTGTAACACAAACAATCACACTTTCATTCCACAATGCCTTTGAAACCCTTAAGCTTCATCATCACCTTTCTATTTGATGTTTTTAGTCCTGACACACAGGCTTCTTTTTCTTCTTCTTCAGGTGACACCTTTTATAACATAAGCACTGATACATCCTGTTTATCTTGAACAACTCAGTTATAGTTTTACACTGTTATGTCATTTTCCACTTTTTCATGTTTTGGGAATTCCACAATACACACATTCCTGCATTGTATTTGTCATGAAAATAAAGCCTTTGCTGTTAGGGTTAGGAATATCTTGAGATTGACATGCATGCGCACAGCGAGTTTGAGTTTGATCTACTGAACTGTAAACCCTCCATCTTCCTTTGTAAAGGGATCCTGATTTTTCAAAGTAATGAAAAAACAAGATAAAGGAATATATGCACTGCTCCTCTCGCTGAGTGACAGAAAATTCTTCATCTGATTTGGTTCAGTGAAGCTTTTATCCAGCTCCTAATAAAACTTGCATTTACAGATTGTTTTCTGTAATAATATTCTTTGTACAGTAGAGTGCGCTGTCACCTCATATAAGGGCGAGCTGCCATGGCAATGAAAGTAATCACATAACCTTTAACCCAACAAACAAAGCAGATGCATTGATACCTACATTTTGATTCCTACATATGAAGGAAACATGTATGTTTTCCTCTTATGACCATTATCTTTTAAATTTTTTTTGTTTAAAATCATATAGTAGTACAACAGACATCCATCTTTTTTTCCTGTTGCATGGCATGTAATTGCTGATTTTGACCAATGTTTCTTAGCCACCACACAAATATTGTGTGTGTGTGTGTGTGTGTGTGTGTGTGTGTGTGTGTGTGTGT
>NC_045748.1:18732264-18736498 GCF_008692095.1 Etheostoma spectabile | reverse complement strand
GTGTGTGTGTGTGTGTGTGTGTGTGTGCGTGTGCGTGCGTGTGCGTGTGCGTGCGTTTACTGTTGTATATGGCCTGTGAAAGCCACTGTAAATAGGGAACCTCAAAATATTTCTTATTTCAAAGGCAAATCAGACTTTTTAGTTGATGCCGTTTGACCGGTTCTGACTGGAATGACAATACGCAGGACATTGTTCTAACCTGATCTGATATCAGATTTGGTACACGACCAAAAACTGATCAACTTAAAATATGGAAAAACTAATTGATATGTACATCTGCAACCTTTAAATACGTTTAGTAGTATAAAAAAAGCAAATGTCTCCCATTCACACACACCTCCCCGTATGCAATTTATGATCCAGTCAGCAGCATCTCAAATCAGAGATCATGTTGAAACACATTCTTGGAATGCAACTTGATGCAGAAAACAGACATCTAACGTACTCCATTACAGGTTTGCGAGGGACTGGAGTCGATCCCAGCTGACATTGGGAAAGAGGCGGGGTATACATCATCACAGGGCTGACACATAGAGACAGACCACCATTGACGCACACATTCAAACCTACTAGCAATTTTGAGACAACAATTAACCTAGCCAGCATGTCCTTGGGACTTTACAAACACAGAATGGCCCAAGCAAGCCAAAAACATCTACAACATTAACAAGACTTACATTTATCAACTTCAAAAAATAAAACTCTAAGCAATGTTAGTTTGGTTTAAATTTTATACAGTTTACAATTTTGAATTTATTCTAAATGGGAAATAAAATCAAAGCTGACAGTTATACATTTTGTTGCCTTTTAAGTTTTCTTGTGTGTTTAATTGTAGGCCCTTATTATTTTAAAGATGTAATCATTAATTATAACATAGCCTATGCATATTTCCCTCATTTTGATATTAAACACTGAATCATTTAGTAGAATCTGTGACACTGCATGAGGACAAAGTATTTAGGTGATGGGTGAAATGCCCTTTATTTACACACACCATCTTTGGAATTATAGCTTTATTATATATGTTACCAGCAAAGTTTACCAATTTGAATATGAAATTTAAAAAAAGTCACAATCGTCTGCTAATAACTGACACATGTCAGTACACAGTAGAGTTTTAAAGAGAAACGGCGCGGTAATAGTTGTTTAAGTCTATTATGATTTACTGCCACTAGATGGCGCAGCTCACCCGTGACATGCTTGTGGGTGAAAGGAACCTGTTAGACAGGCTGGTCAATACAAACCGAGCCTCTTGAGTATAGGCCGACGCAGGGGACACTTTCTTCCATCACCAAGCAGACAAACTTGCCATAAACCTAGGTCTTGGACGCCGGATTCCAAAAGTTTAATATTGTATTCAGTTGGACACCACTACTGGCTGGAGAGGAACAGGATCAAAACTGAAGCAGCAACTATTCAACAGACATGCAACAAGCGGAAACCATAGGCTATAAAACACAGCAAAGGTGCACAGATCAACATATAAAGTCCTTCAGGTTCAAGCCTAATCTTCTCTTACTTTATTATAATATCTGAACAGTAATTGGTAGCCTATACATTGGAGCATCATGGTGTTATGTTTGGGAAGTTGTCATAACTAAAATGCAGTAAATACACATGTTTGGCACACACTACATGGTTTGATGTCTAAATGAGCTTTTTCTTCTATCTCTTCTTTCAAATATATTTTTATGTGGGCTACTTATGTCATAACTTCTTATAGCCTATGAATAGCTCCAGTCCGCCTGGTGCGATCAGGCTATAATACGCATAGGGATGTTGACCAGCAAACACTTTTTAATTTAACTATGTTTTATGGCTGTTTTTGAGCCTAACGTTGTATAAAACCGATTAATTACACATTTTATTAGCCATTCAGCACCACACATTACAAGTAGGCCTATCTGTAGCTGCAGGACCAGGTCAGACGGTCTTTATCCCGGACTCCTCTGTGAGATCTCACCCAGGATGTGTCCTTTGGTTTGTTGTGCTGTGCTGGCGTTGTAGCCGCTTGGGGGCGTCGTATGTTGTTTGATTACAGGCGCATTGTCGCCTTCCGTGCAATAAAATGGGAGATATGCTCATCGAGGGCGCCAGGTGAGCAATAAGACAGACCAATTGAGACAGCATGTGTCATTTTTACACCAATTCACTAGCGCCAAGCCCGCTACACATTAACCAGACAACATACAAATAAAGATATGGTGTTGATAAACTCATGAGTCGAGGTGCAATAGAGAGGGCAATCAAGGGTTTAATGGTCTTTTCAGGTTTTACTCAAGGCGACACATCTTCAGTATGAGATGCAGCCTCCTCACAAATGCAAGATTAATTTAAGTCCTCTCATGCTGTCACTCTGCAACCCAACTTTTTACAACCGCATATGAAGGGAATTGAGGGGAGCTATCAATTTTGGGTGACCTCAAATTACTATTTGGTCAATGTGATAAACCAGTTGTCACCAAACCACTCACCTCAAAAGAAATATGGGCCACTTTGCTTCTTGTATTTCATTTTCTTTCATGGAAAAGAATTCCAAATACGGTTTAGGATTATTTCTTTAATTTTGTTCCTTTCCATTATAAAATAAAAGTATGAACTGTACCTCTAAATGCCATAACGTTCAATTGACGCCCATGAGAAAAATAAAGAACAGTCAGTCATGGTGCGCGGCCCCTTGTCCAGGTAGGAATCCCAGGTATGATCTGTGGAGTTGGGCCTTTGCTTCACCCTGAGTTATCTTAATTGGGCTCTTTGAACACAGCCAGACGGATATCTCCACATGAGTTTGTTGAAGTGCAGTAAGCGGACAGAGATACTTTTCATCCCCCAAAACAGAGTACAAACATGGTGGCAGCAGTTTAAAAAAAAAAAAAAACTAAAAAAAAAAGATTTATGGATGTCTTCTGCAATGCCAGCCTTAAATCCGCTGACTTTATTTTTTTTTTTTAAGGTGACTGTGGGTTAAAGCGAGGGACACACACTAAAAAAAATGGCATTTCAATATTTTATTGAAACTTTCAAGAACACGATGTCGATGTTGTAAACTAGACATAACTCCAATACAACATAACCCATTGACAACTTAAGAAACACAAAAGAAACCTTCATATTTTCGATTATGCGGCACTTGTACGATCAGGTTCGCAAAGTATTTTAATAAGAGAAAAATAGTCCATTTGTCACACTTCAACACACTTCTTTTGCTCTTCTCAAGAAAATAATATATATTTTTTTCCAAGCCATTGGTGCAGTGCGTTTTCGCTTTTTCATTCGGTTTTCAACAGTAGCACTTCACACACGGGGACAACAGAAAATACAATGGCACATGAGTGTGAATAACTAGCTCAGTGGATATTTGGGGAGGAATAGAGTCCATATTTTTAGAGGGGTATAAATGCAGATGGCAATAAAAGGATACAAGCCCACAACTATCTTTACACAGGTATATCGACAATAAATTAAAAACAGATCCCTAGAAACAAACTACTCCGTTGTATTTACACGCAATAACAATATGAAATAATTACATAAATATTTTATATATCCCTATTTACACCTTTTAATCAATACTACCTTTTCATTTTTTTTAACATTTAAATGTCTGCTTCCCTTTGCCAGTTGGACATTTGGGGTAAATTCCGCATGCTTGGGCCATATAGTTTAGTCCCGGAGCACTAGTCATGTCAATAGGCTTGTTCTGATTTCAAAAAGGCATGAAGAAAAACTAATTTGTGTTAAAATATTAAAGCCCAATTAAGAAGAAACTTAAGCAATGGGAGTGTTGTTAATTATACTCCAAATATAATATGTTTTATACCTCGTTAAAATGTTTTTGGTGTTAAAATAACATCCGTTAGGGGTTTAGGGGACATGCAAGAATTGGCCAATCGATCAATTAAGAGAGTACAACAAAATACAGCAGTCTATATAAGGTAGGTTAAACGGTAGTGAATTCAAATAAGTCAAATCAATTCAGAGTGCATATTAAAACACATTTATCCTCGTGTACAATAAAGTTAGGAGACAGGACACAGCAGCAACTTCTCCAAAATCTGTAAGTCACACCCATGCCAACTTTTCAGTTTCAAAACTTGTACGGTATTCAAATGACAGGATTAAAGTGTTGTTTAATTAAACAACAAAAAAGAAGAAAACATAGGCCTAGCCTATACATAACAGATGTGTATTAACCAAAGTGCATATCAGAAACTAAAACGTCCAACAGTTTTTT
>NC_045748.1:18728329-18732254 GCF_008692095.1 Etheostoma spectabile | reverse complement strand
TTTCTTTTTCTTTTGAAAACCTGCATGAATCTACAAGGGTGTCCTCCTACTGGTAATGTCTTCATCACCGTCAACAGTTTTCACTTTTCACGACAACAACGAAACGAGAAGCAGGTGCCATGTCCCTATGGGGACCCGCTCCGTGACCTGTCCTGATTTGAGTCGAGTCCACTGACCAGGCGCTGGATGCTCTGCAGCTCGTTGGCGGCGTCTTTCTCCCTGCAAGTTTTTGGGGACATTGAAACCGAGCCGGAGGATATGTTGGACGAGTGACTGGTCACCTCCGATGTGGAATCCAGGGTGACAGCAGACACGGGACTGGCCGGGACGATACCGTCTCCTTTTAGCTCGGTTCTGCTGCCGGCCATGGAGGGCATGGCGGTTGTGAGCAGGGTGCTGTCCGGTACCGTCATGGGGAGGGAGTAAGGGCTGTACCTGAGTCGGGGGCGCACTGCGTTCAGGAAAGGATGCCGGTGCACCGCGGAGGAGGCCGCGGAGGAGGCTGCCGCGGCTGCTGCCATGTACGTGTACGGATAAGGGAACAAACTGCCAAACGGAGACATGGCCAGGCCCTGTGGAGAAATGGAGAAACTGAGCGTAAGCCACAAGGCTGGTGTTAGACAGCTAAAACAACTGTATTATTATGACACAAAATGTGCCAAAATAAAGAGGAAAAATGTTTGATGATAAACTTCTTTACATCCTCCTGCATGTTTTGGATTCAAATGCGTGAAAATAGAGATTTTTAACTACTTTCAGTCCTCAAGATTGTTTACTGATGTTGGTAATGGATTGTTAATGACGCTGTCTAACACTTAGCCTATGGACAACGCAACTTCTGCTTTGATCAACATAAGCAATGCACAGTCAGTCTGTTTTCAATGCTGCCGTTCACTCAGGCTTTTACAAATCCAGTGCCAACAAAATAATATGCAACAAGCTTCACAGCCCAGCGAGTAAACAGCTGTGGTGCTTGCTCAAGAATGTGGAGGCATCCTATTGTCATATGCTCAAATCAAACAACATAAGTTGCAGCTCTGAAAGTTTAACAATGAAAGGAGAGACAACTTTGCCGAATATTAAAACATGTTGTTTCTCTGAGGCATTTTAATACTCGCCATTGTGGCTTTAAAAGCGACTTAATGAGCTCAACGATTGCTTAACTCATCTAGCTGTTGCCACGTCTGTCTTTCCATTTGGTTTTTCTCACTGAATAGTTATCAACTGGTAGTTGATATAATAGCTTAGTCCATCAAAATACACTTGCCGAAATTTGCTTTAAACATTAAACCATGTGGCAATAAAACTAAATAAACGCATGAACAAGGAGAGCATTAGAGTTGTGTAATTATCTGACATATTGAATCTAGCATATGGGCCTCCAAAGCCTACAGTGTACTTAACAACTTAACATGTGCTTCACTCGAGGCTGAGAGTAGGCCTATAGGCCCGAGAAAACAGGTTTTTACCTGTGATGCCAAGACATGTTGCTGCAGATGAAAGGGCAGGCCTGGCGCTCCCGTCAAGCTTTGCGAAGGTGATGCCATGCTAGTTGTGTCCATGGTGCTCACCCCTCCCGTGGACACAGCTGCCAATAGTGGTCCCATGCCCGCAGCCATGTTTGAGAATGCACCTCCCATGTTGAACTGACTGGGGTGCAAGAGAAACGGATTCGCGCTCCCAAGGTGATTAAAAAACTGTTGTCCCGTTAGGCCTGTTGGAAATCCAAAATTATGCAAGTGGCCTATGTGCGGGCTGTCAGTCTGAACAGTCAAAGGCATGAAACTGTCTTTGCCTATTGACCTGCACTCGTCCGTTTTGGGCTGGTCCAGGCTCGGGCTCTTGAGGTCTTCTCCCGAACGGGTGGTGCTGGAGATGACGGTGATGGGGCTCTGCCGCGAGTCTGCCTGGCTTTTCTCAGTCCTAGAGCCGCTGTCGCGGGTCCTGCTGGTTGAGTCAGTGTCACTAAAGGGATGCCCCTTAGCTGGGCTCGCCTCATGATCTTTACCGTCCTTCGTAGTCGTGGAAATCTTGCTGGAGTCCGGGCCATCTTTGATGTGTCCATCTTTGCTCTCATCGTCGCTGTCCTCATCGCTGTCACAGAAATCTGCCAAAAGAGGAGGAGGAGTAGAAGATCAGTTGTCTTTCTGCACATTGGTGAATCATCTAAAGAATGACTCCCATTCTCAGCCATAATGCAGCTGGCTCTCACAGGTGGAATAAGAAATAGACCTAAAGCACACACATGTGCACTGTAGGAATCCACATTGGTAACCAATATGATCTGTAATATTAAATAAATTTGTACATTGTTTTCAATACTATTGGAAGGCGTGCTACGTTAGTACATGGCAGTCGTTTTAATATTTTATTGGGTAGCCTATTGCTTTTCATCTTATTGTGTCAACAATTGTTGAACATATTCATGTTTTACTATCTCAATAAAACAGTCAATGCAGACTGTTGTCATTTTCCCCAGTGTAAATGTGCTGGGGATTCCTAAAGTGTATTCCACTGTATTTAACACATGGCCTTGTAAACATTCGTGCAACAGTAGAAACTGCGAGAATTTACACACGACTTGTGATCGGAGCTTTGACTTGTGGGGTCTGTCAGCTTACCTTTTAGGTGTTGGGGGCCCGCGGTAGACACGGCAGGGGACGAGGCCTGGCCGAAGCACTTAAAGGAGGCCTGCTCTCCAGAGGAGTCGTCTGAAGCCCCGTTCTCCTTTTTCTGCTGCTCCTCGTATGAACGCATGGATTGCAGAGCCAGCTGTTTCCTGTGCACAGGTACCCAGGTTATTATCGGAGGATGAGGATCACAGCTCTCAGGTCTGAAACATTATCAGCAGCACGATGGATGGTGTGGAAGCTTATTTAAACTAAACACATGAGATAGTAATGAGGCTTCTGACTATAGACCGACTCACCTATGCGGCAGGTGAGTATACAAAATGCATTACAAAGCCATTGCTTTAGTAGGCCCGTGCATGTATCGCTCTTGTCATGTCACATTGCGCATTATCAATGCGAGCATAATCTAATTTTAAGCATTCAACGTTGTGAGAGAGAGAGAGAAAAATAAATCAAGTAAAGATGGTAATGAAAACAACTGCAGCACCCTGTTTCGGTTATCACCAGTGCTATACGAATTGTAGTGAACTTTAGCCTAATAAGTTATTTGATTAGAAGCTGAAGAGCCACACTCCCTGCGGGTTAACGAGAAAGCTTTGACGCGGATCTCATCCAACGAGATCACTGTCTGTCTCCGTGTATAAATATAAAGATTTTTTTTTTTTTTTGCAATACACTTCCCCCCTTGTCTTACCTTTTTTCACGTCTTCCATTGCCTGTGTCACGGAATCCTTTGGCAAATGGATTATGGTCAATTTTCAACTGGGTTATCTGAAACAATTGAAATTGTGCGTAATATTAGCGAGTGACATTTCACATTCTCATTAAACAACTCTTTTTCAAACAATTGCAGTGAAGGCCACAAACAAAACAGGCTACATAATAAAATGTTCACTAAGTTCTCAAGCGCATAAAGCACGAGTCCTTAAATTGGCACGTTTTCCATGAGTGAAACATTCTACTTTTTGTGTAAACTTTTGAAAGATTCAACTCCCAAACTGCTTCCGGCACTGTAACCACGAGTGGGGGAGGCTTTCATGGTTTCCCAACAATATCAAAGGGTTGGGGAGATGATTTTCATTAATTTTATGTCTCACAGAGAATAAAATGTTACCATGCAGCACAGTCTGACACAACCAAAATGCTTGACACAACCCTTTCTTTCTTTTTCTCCATTCAACCGAGCAGTGTTGCCCCTCTTCTTTTTTCTCATTTCTCAACCCCCAACCCTTTTAATTTTACTCTCTCACACGCACATGCACACGCACACACACACACACACACACACACAC
>NC_045748.1:18724926-18728319 GCF_008692095.1 Etheostoma spectabile | reverse complement strand
CACACACACACACACACACACACACGCACATGCACACACACACACGCACATGCACATACACACGTGCAGAGAGAAAGATTCAGGGTCTGTGCCAAATCCTTTCCACGTGATTAAATAAAAGGAAGACAACCTGTACATTCCTTTAGAATTATTACTTTCCTACCACAGGCTGGTGAATATGGCACTTACTCGCAACAACCCCCCCCCATTATGATACTCCACTCTAAGAGAAATATGACGTCTTTCATATTTTATGACAACAAAATGGTGCAGAGCATGAGAGGCGTCTGACAGGGAAAGAAACCCAAGCTGTATTTGACAAAATATTCCGGGTAGCGTGTGAGCAGTAATTGTGCTTACCTTGTCATTCTGATAAGCAGTCACAGCAATGAAATCGGTTTCAGGAAAAACGTAAGTCCTGAAGGTACTGTACGGGAGTTTGAGAATATCGTTGGCCCTCACAATGTGAAATCGAGGCTGATATTTGTGCATCGAGTTAAGTATAGTCTGCAACACACAATCACAAACAAACATAAGCGCACATTTGAAGGAACACTTGTTACAGAATATCCTTACATTTCATCAAATCACTTTCTGAAAATGCTCTTATTTGAATTCCGAAGTCAACTCATTTAGAGGAATCAAATAGTGTTGATGTTTAAATATTTACAATTTTGACAGCACAGTAGGCCATGCAGAAAAAATTGCAATAAACAAATCGTGGTGTAATATTTAATCTGTCCAATAAAGTTGGCTATAGAGCCTATCTATGTCTACATAGACATAGGCTTAATTATCTTGCTTCATACTTGTAATACTTTTACAAAATAAAATTATGCAAGATAATGAAGTGTGGAATTTTCTTTTAATTTTTTTGTAATGATGTGTTTTTATTAATCCTCAAAATAGTAAATCTTGAACGCGTGACTTCCTGTGCTTCGGTAAAACACAATACAAATAAAAACATCAACATATAAAATACATTGTTTTGTTACTAAAAGGGTAAGTTGATAAATAGGAAAATTGACATACATTAGTTGAACTTACAAATCCATGCTTGTCGGAGATGTTATTTGTCAGCTTGAGTTTGTGAAAATTGACGACTTTTGACATCCACTGTTCCCCGGTAGCCGGACTGTCCGGGTGAATGTACATCCTCTTTGGCATTTCGGGGTCGGCCTTCCCTGCCACCATCCAGCGGGAGTTATGAAATTTGTATCTGCAGTCGTCGGCTGCAACAATATCCATCAAGAGAATATATTTGGCCTTTTTGTCCAGACCAGTGCACCTCACTTTGAACGGGGGGAACATCCGCCTGAAAAAAGAAAGAAAACAAATGATAAGCAGTGGCAAATTGACATATGGTTGATATTCAATAATGTAAAAAGGCTGAATATTTTTTTTTAGATCCACGCACACGTGCTTTTCATCTCAAAACGTGTGTTGTATTAGTTTTATAAACTACGATCCATCTCATTTAAACTATAAATGCAATAGCTTGCTCTTAATACATCTGCTAACGATAATTGAGCCGAAAAAATGTCCCAGGAATAAAAAGTCGAATAAGCAAATATTTTTCTTCTGCCATGCTATATTCCTGATCAGGCTGCAGACAGCACGTCAACGTTGTTTTGAATGGTGTCTTGATTTCAATGCATTGAAAGGCCTACAGACACACAGACAGACTACAGCAGCCATCGTTGCACACTGCTACTGTGATGACGATCATTTAGTCAGAGCTGCACACACTCAAATATGACATTTCAGTGGGATAATCCTTCGATGTAAAATTTTGAGAAACCGGACATTAAAATTGACGATAAAATTATAATCCAGCCAGATGTTTATACGTGAAAATCCTATAGATCCGTGAAGTTGGAAGCTTGGTAATTGGAAGCTTACTATTAATGCAGTAGCACATTCAAGCCTCCTTTTATAACAAAATAATGTTACAGCTAACAACTGAGTTCCCTTCATTAAAGACCGGGTTGTACACTTGTTACATTTATCAGAGACTTCCGAGTTTGCAGGTTGTATGAACACACATGAACTCGCAGCTTTGTCTCAGTTTTTCTACCAAGCTAAACGTATATGATATTTACAATATTTTGGGGTCATGTTTTTATTTGGTAATGAAAACCTATCGTGTAATATGTCAAATATACAAGTGTGAGACAATTATGCTGCAATCTAAGTTTAAGTAACACACATTGGACTAATAAAGGCTCGAGAGTTGCATGAAATATAAAGAGGAATTGTAGAGACAGGCTACCTAACTCCAAGTGTATAGATAAATATCTATTTATGTGAAATTACAAATCCCTTCATTATGAGTTATCAATATGCACTACAGGCTATTGTGTGTCAGATAATGCATTATATTTTTGGGAGGAACACACACACACACACACACACACCCACACACACACACATACACAGACAGACAGACACACACACACACACACACAAACACACAGACACAGACACACACAATCTGTTTCACCTTCCGGATTTTGTGATCACCATCTCGGTGCCTCTCTTGTGGAAAAGTTCCCAAAGCTCCTTGGCTTCCAGGTGAACTTTAGGGTCGTCTTCCACCTCTTCCTCAGGCTCCAGAGTCTTCATAGGCCTGAGGTGGGCGGCCGCAGCCTGGTGCCCCAGCGAAGAGAAGTGGAGGCCGGTCTCCGCGGCTCCCATCAGCTGGTCCATGATCGGCTTTCCCAGGGCGCCCGGCAGAGAGAAGGAGCCGTTGTGAGGGAGAGCCAGAGCCGGGAAGAAAGGAGGCTGGTGACCCAGCATTGCACTCATGGCAAATTCCGGACCCCGGTGAGGTATAAACGGATGATATGCCATACTTGATCCCTGTAGGACTGGATCTCTCATCAGGAAGTTCATCCAAGTGCAGGCGACAAGTTGGATGTGAAACAATGTTTCTACCAACAGTGAAGCCTGCGTAAGAGGAGCAAATAAAAACAAAATGAAAGAGGAAAAAAATGGGTCTGACGTTGAAAAGCTTTGGAAATTCCTCCTTCGGCTCTGCAGAAGCTTATTTTTCACAAGTTGTCGGGAAACTACAGTCGTTTGCTGCGTTATCAAAAGTCTGGAAAGAGAAATGTAAAAATGTTCTCCATTATTTTTTTTCGAAAGTGTTGCAAGACCGATTTTCTTCAGAGGTTGACGCGCATCGGACACCTTCAGTGTCTCGCTGGCTCGCGGACAGTAGTCGAATTAAACCAACTTGGGTGAGTCACTTAATTGACTGCTGTGCTTTCTTTCTCTTCTGCTGCTGTTTACAATATCGGCATTCCTGTTAAAATGCGTTCCTTCTTATTGGCTTCAGTCCTGCAGCGAGGGCGACGTGTTGAAATATTTCGATAGCGCCGAATAATCCCC
>NC_045748.1:18710883-18722416 GCF_008692095.1 Etheostoma spectabile | reverse complement strand
TATATATATATATATATATACACACACACACAGTATATGTGTGTGTTGAAAAGCAGCTAAATGTGTGTCAAGTGGAGTGGTCTAGCTAGTGCCCATGGGAGATGCACAAGGGTATTTGGCTTATGTGTTGCGTGCTATTGATTTGCTAGAGAAAACAAATGTGATAGCTGTTGATAAGCCACAGCAGCATTTGACTGAATGAAAAGCTAACAGTAAGCCAGTAGCTAAACCTTTACGTGGCATGAGCCCCAAACTGAAGTAGCTGCTTTCCACCAGCCTATATGGGGCCTTCCAACCTTTTTTGTGCGAGCGAGGTCAGGTCCGTGTCAATTACTGTGGCTTATTCTTCTTTAAACACTCACCCCTATTAACGGCACATTTCAATTTAGTGGAAGGTGTCATCAAATAGGAAGCAGTGTTGACAAGGCGGCAGCCTTTCAGTGTCTATATCCAAGCTGGCTTCATTAGCTAAGCAAGTAGAGAATGGTCAATACACTATATAAACTTTTACAGGGTTAGGGCTCTCAGGGACTCCAAGAAGCTATAAAAAGGTCTGAGCTGACACTACTGATTGATGAAGCCAACTTTGTCATCGCTTCCCTTTTTATACATCTACAGAGATCATGCATATCAAAATCAAAAGGGGCAGTATGTTTGACTGGACAGGCTTCAAAGTTTCTCACTTCACGTGGGTGGGTTTCTGACAGAGGGACAGCTTGTGTTTTGTCTGGTATGCTAAAGCATCATACAGT
The DNA here is from genome assembly GCF_008692095.1 of Etheostoma spectabile. NCBI lineage: Eukaryota > Metazoa > Chordata > Actinopteri > Perciformes > Percidae > Etheostoma > Etheostoma spectabile. The sequence goes on along the minus strand of NC_045748.1, from coordinate 18,721,664 downwards.
ACTGTCCACACAATTAGTTAGCTTCGAAGAATGTGCTTTTAGATGTTTAAGTGAAAAAGCCGTGTCTTTCACGTGATTCAGCAATGCAATCATTTCAAGTTGCCACTGTGTTTTTATTGAATATTCTTATTACCTTTTGTTAACCTCCCAATATTATCAATGAAATTATCAAAAAACTGCATTAAGGTCACGGGTTATGAAGCCTGAATGGCCTGACTACACACAACAGATCTACTGTGTAGGTTCATTAAGCAAAGCTTCAAAGACATTCCTGGAATTGATCATGGAACTGCAAGTGATGTAATGTATGCTGTCCTGTTTATTTGCAGATTGTTAATGATAAGCAAAGACAGACTTGGTGGCACCACTCCTGAATGGAGGAGATTGTCTGGTGAGAGTCGTCAGCCCTAACACGACATGATAGGCAAAGGAAACATCACAAGATTAGTAAATTCAACTACTAGAATGACTCCAAACTTCATTATGGACATCCCGACACAAAGTGGAGGGGGAGATGTTCAATTGACAGCGTAATGACTTTCTAAATGCAAACCATTTACATCCAAGATTTAGGTGGGGCTAAAATTGATCCATTGAGGCTATATTGCCCCAAAAGGGTGCAGATTGTAAAATGCACTTTCCAGAATCACACGCGTGTTGTCAATTGATAGGAGGAATGATAAACTATTTACCTGTTGATCAATTGTCCCTGTCAGAGGACTATTTTAGTTAACTTAACCCTTGCTCTCATCAGTTTCTGTGCTGGCCAGTTATAGGTATTGATGAAAAACAATTTTAGTTAATTAGGGGATGTGCTTATTGATGGCAGCGCATTGACTACGGATTGACAAGGAAAATGGCATTGTGCTGGGGAGACATTTGTTCCCTTAGTTGTGGCTTTTCATCAACGGTGACTCAGGCTCGTGACGTAATTGTTACTACCACGCCGTGCAGGGCGAGGCAATTGAAAAGGGGGAAAAATGGCATGTTTTGCTTTTGATCCATTATCTAAATATGTCAATATTGATGCTAAAATGCTGCAGTTTTTAATCTATATAAACATTAAAAAGACCTGACACAAAGTTTAAAGAACAATCTGAATTGTTCATAAATTAATAGGCAACAAGTAATCTGATGTCACATTTATGAGTTCATAAGATATTTTGAAATTGTACACAAAATAAGTTAGACCTGAATTAGGACTTAACATCTTCTGTACATTCTAAATATTAAGATTACATGCATGTAGGTGTTTTATAATATATTTAGGTCAGAAATCACAAGTTGGTTTTATTCATATTCCTATTAAATAAGGAAGCCCACTACATGCTTGCTTAATGGTTTGTGTTCAAGTAAAACAAGCTATGCTCATTAACACCTGTAGTTGTAGAAGTAAGAGTAAGGACTGAACTGCTGCTTTTCAAAGGGACATTATATGCTGCATTATTAGAACAAAGCAGTCCAGTGCCATACACCACCTGTAGAGCATAATGCAGAAGATTTGTCTGCTCAACCCAATAAACAGCCGTCAGGCTTTCTCTGTAGCTACAAGCTGTGGGATCAAGATGCTCGTGGTAAATGCCTCAGATGTGGACCATGTGTCAAAAGCCTTTAGCTTGCCTTACCACTCGCCTACATGGGAGATAAGCATCTTTCCCCTCATATTCGGAGCACTGAGAATCTTACTGAAACCAGTTTTGCATGCTAAAAAGCAAACAATGGCAAAATCCTCAGGTTATTTGTCATCAAGTTAGCACAATGTTCCTGCTATGTTCATGAGAGGCATCAGTTAGAGACTATTTTGGGTTTAAGTCAAAAAGAATTCAGGGTTTGCAGTGGGCGGGGCTGTAATGTGGATATCTGCTGTCCATTTAGCTTCTCCACCATCAGCATCTGCTTTGTGCTGCTTTTACTTTACAGACTTTGCAAAGTTATAAGGTTTTACCAATGAGTCCAACCTCAAGACCCAGTGCTTTTAAGAGGAGATTGGTAGAAAGCAGTGCATTCCTCCACCAAGGGAATCTTGGGCTAGAAGGGGTTAGGGTGGCTTCTCTCTAGAGGTTAAGTGGGATAAGTGTGTGGCTCATGTCAACCCCACAACCCCCCAATAGTTTGTGGAAAATTTGCAATGGGGTCAGATTGGATTACTGTGTTTTGGTATTTACATGGAGACATAGGGCTTTGAAATGGAAAACCATAGGCGGAAAAGCAAGTGCCATGCAGTCTGAAAGGCTGGGTAAAAGAAACCAGCACTGATTTCCACTGACGGGACGGTTGAGTACATGTCTTTTATGTCTTTCTGCCCCACAATCAGACATTTTATTACTGAGCATGGTGATTGAGGTAAATGGATCAAGTGCAATACCAATCCTTAAAGTTAATCCATGGTAAGTACCATGATAGACGTTCAATAGGAAATGAGGAGGTTTCAGGCTTCGTGCTCACAGATGCAGCACATCATAGCTGTGACTGTTGCTTCAAGGGAGCTCCTTAATGCAGTTAAGGATTTTTTTTTTGCTGCACAGTTATGCTACATAAACTGCAGTACCCCATCCCTAAATGACCTTGTAAAAACTCTCTTAGGTGTCAGTTCCCCTCAAGGTAAGCCAGGCCTTCCTGGATTTGGGCCTCAGGTGGTCTGTCATTTTTTCCCTGTTCAACCTTGTTCCAGACCTGCTGGGATGAGTTCTCTGGGATATTTTGGGAAAAATACTCCAGCCACTCCCCATAGGTGCTGTGTGCAGGCCTGAGCCCATAATCCACCCTTTTCAGTGTGGATTTTGCTGCACCTCGTCCCACTAGTGTTTCTTTTCCTCTGTTGTGTAGAGCAGTAGCTAAAGAGTAAAAAAAGCATATACTTATGTATCAAGCATATTGTGTCACTTTTCAATGAAGTGGTAAAATGTGTACTGTAGTTTTTTAAGAGGTAACATAATAATTAGTCAGTTCAGAATATTTTGAGACCTCAAGGAAAAGAAAACTGACATTTTACTTTCCATGCAAATCGGTTTATTTCGCACATTAAATAACAAATCCAGTTTAGTATTTAGGTTTGCACTGTTAAATATAAGTATAAGCAGGTTTTTCTTTATTTAAGTTAAAAATAGGCACTTCCAAATTGACAATTGTGGAATTTATTGTCAGATTCCTCATAGTTCCATTAATTCTGTTTAATAGAAAAGAGTTCTAGATATATTGAAATGTCTCAACTCACATGTCTCTTACAGACCTCATTAATGATTTCCTTTTTCAAGCACACTGATAAATAAAAACAACAGGTGTGAAATGTTTATGATGTTCGCTTAAGGAGAACTGCGGGCTCTTAGAAAGCTTTGAGGTCTGACACAAATGTTCCTGTAAGTTGCGGGCTACTTTTTTTCCTGCTCCTGCTGAAACTTGACCTCCTGTTTCTGGGTGAATTAACGGTTTTGTCAGTAGCGAGAACAACAATTTGAAGTGTATGCGGCAAGCTCAAGCGGCGGCAAAATTGAGTGCGGTCAATTGAATCTCCCACATGCTTCTCTCTGCGACGGATGGGATCCCTCTGTTAACTGTTGAAGCCATAATACCTTGTAAATGTTTGCGTAAAACTCCACTGGGTATGAAGCCCTGCGTAAAGTTGTTTGGAGTTGTTTTTTCTTTATCAGACATTTCTTTACTAAATTAGAACATAAAAATACGATTTTTCTAAAATTACATTTATCTTCTTGCATATTATTTCACAAATATATATTTTTAGGAGTAGAAAGCAGCTTACTTTGCATCCGTTTAGTCAAATGCAAAGTGAAAGTATTATTAGGCCTATATGCATTGTTTTGGACTACTCAGAATGTGAACAGGCGCATTTGAATCATGTTTAAACTTGTGTGTTTAGGCAGATTAAGTTGTGTCTTTTGTTTTGTGGGGTATAATGTAGCCACTGATTGTGTGCGTCAACAGGTTCATTTGGCTTGGTGCACACTTGCCATGTGAGCGTGTGCTGCTGGCTTATATATGTGAATTGAAAAGCCTACTGTACCGTATATAGTTATAGCCTAATAGTCTATTAGGTTTGGCATAACACTACCAGTTTACCATCTTAGTCTGCTATATCCGCCGACGTGGAATAAAACAAGCCTTTTCTTTCTTTTGATCTTAGGAGTTTAATGTGATTGAAGTTAGACAGTTTCGGAGCCACCTTTTTGTCTTTCTTTTTTTTACTAGCTGTTTGCCTTTTCTGCTTTTTCATGTTCAAATTGCAAGTCGCCAGAGACTTGTGGCATTTAAAATTCGAGACTGGCCGTATTTACTAAGTTGGACAATACACGAAAACCACATGAAAATCAAAACGAGTAGGATGCGGTTAGGAACTGTGCTTTCATTTATTGAAGTCCCTACAGATGTTTTGCATAAAGACGCTTTTTGGAGTAATGAGGGGGAGTATTTGAACGTAAGCTGAACCTGGTTGGCTTAACTTGTGTATGGTTCTACAGTAACCTCAAATAAGCACGAAGGAGGCTGAATCTGTGCAACGGTTACACAAAGTAGCCTGTAGGAAAAACATGTGACTGTTCCCTGTTTACTGGGGGAAGTGTTGAATTGACGGTCATTTGTGGTTATGGCCACATTTCCTAACTTTATTTTAGCCTATTGTAACTTGTGGAGTAGAACAAAGAGCCTATTGCAACAAGAGGTTTGCAGCCATGTAAAGAAGTTACAAATGATCGTGTAAAGTGATAAAAAAAAACTACAACGAATGTCAACACCTGTTGATTTGACTTCTGTATATGACGCCCTTTATAGAAGTAAAAGTTCATATGATGATGATATACTGAGATTGAACCACTCAGCTTTTTTTTCTCTTCATTTTTGTGCATCCGCGCTGAAATACAACAATCATCCCACTGCACACACCGTGAGGACACAGGCACCAACCACCCAACCAACCAACCAATTAAAATCCGATTAGGAAACATCTTAGTTTTCCAACCGAGGGCAGTGAAAAAGTCTGTAACCTTTCCTCGCTGAGGTCACCCACCTAATAAGATCCATTGCCTATAGTGAAGCTGCAGACCTTCACAAATGTTCCTGGCGACCGACTGTGGCCCCGGAGACCTTTGGCATACATGGCAGTTTAATTGGTCACTGTATTTTAGAATAAGGTGGGATTCCAGTTAATTAGTGGAGAAGTGAACACGGTTGAACATTATATGATTTGCTCCCGGCCCCTGGTTTGTTAGTGCGGATTTGGCGTGGATCAGCTTTTGTGCTCGACAAATGAGAAGTGAGTAGCGTGGTGCCGACGCAGAGTGTCGTTTTGTGGACTGGCGACAGTCTCGATTCATGGGAAAAACTTAAAGGAGACCCGCGTTATCACAGGACCTCATTATCTCATGTCACCAACCATCTTTTGCGAACAGTCACTAATCAAGAGTGGCACAGACCTACTTTGCAGAACTTTGGCATAATAGCCGCCTCTCTCTCTTACTCTCCACACACATACACACAGATATTCAAACACCTCTTCCAGGTACACTTATTTAATATTCCCTTTACACAACTATATTGTATTATAAACCTCTCTACTTCAGATACACGAGTGCGTAAAACGTATACTGTTATGGAACCTTCCACTCTACTTTAATTTTGAGAACCTTATAATAAGTGTCTTTAGGTAAATTAACTATGAATTTATTTTCTCATTAAGCATGTTTTAATTCTCTTTTCTCAGAATTGACAAATTTAAATTAATTTTTTTCCCCCCTAGACTTACAACGCTGTCTCTTCCCGGGGCATGACAATGACAACTGCCCCGGGGTTGTTCTCTCTTTCTGTACACTGGACCAGAGAGGTGGTCCATTTACTTGGCCATAAACCATTTATTTACCTTCAGGTGAGTGTCGCGGAGAGTGCAGGGTAAAGATTGCAGCAAAGATTTACACCTGTCTCTCTGCTCAAATAGAGAAGCCAATAGCCTACAGAGATGGTCACTGGAGCCAGCTTGTCTGGGGCTCTGCTAGACAGCCCACTCCTCCTCCTCCTCCTCCTCCTCCTCCCCCTCCACCACCGTGGATTAAACAGCATCATAAAAAATGACCATCAACGCGCACACTGTAAACAGATTATTCTGCTCGGCGCCCGGCGCTCATACTCAGCGCTGAAAACGCGTCCAGCGGCAATGTGTTGCAGCAGCGGGGGTGGCTCTGCTTGGTCATGCTTTTTCAAGCCATTTAACACGCACTTCTCTGGACACTTCCCGGTCATGTAAATACTGGCGAGCGTTTGATGTCATGGCTGCGGCTTTGGGAGACTCTTGGGAGGCTGCTGAGGACATTTGTTACAAGATGAAGAGTCACATTTCTCCGCAGACCTCCTCTCAGACCTCCTCAGGACTTGCAGCAGGACAGCTTGTTTAATGGATCTTTATCTATTTAACGATACACTTTGAGCTGTGATAATTTAGAAAGCTTAATTAGAACAACATCTCACATGTCCTGCCTAAGCACACAATTGATGTCTCTATGACCTACACCATAAATACACATATGGATACTTATATATATATATATATATATATATATATATATATATATATATATATATATATATATATATATATAAACTTCTTTTGACCCCTGTTTTACCTGTTACCACGTTCCTTCTCATAACTGATGAGGGTTGTAGGACACTCTGCTACCATGACTATGTATGGGTGTTACATGTCGAAGTATCCTTACGCTTTTCTGTCATTTTTTCTGAAGTAATGTGCATTCTGCTCTTAAACCTAGTGAAATCCATTAATCACATTGGAGCACAGGCAGTGTCCTTAGTGCATTAGGTCTTGGTAATCAGCCTGGCGATCTCAATTTTTAGTCCTGTCCTCCAGCATTCTCTACAGCGCTTTTAGGCACAATCTTGCAATTCTTTATTTATCTGTACTTTTTTCTACATATATTGTCATTTGTGTCACATCATCTGATTGTTCAGTGGTTGTTAAAATGCAGGAAACGACAGTTATTGAATGCTATAGATGTCAAAAGGTTACACCTCAGTTCCAGCCTCTCTCTCTCTCTCTCTCTCTCTCTCTCTCTCTCTCTCTCTCTCTCTTTCTTTCTCTCTCTCTCTTACACACACATATTGATACACAATTTAAATGAACACACTTGCACATCACTTCACTTGTCACTTCTTTGACCCGAAAACAGGCAGGGTGTCCAGTGGTTAGTGAATTGCGTGTCCTATTGAAGAGAATAACCTCACTTGGTGTGAGAGTGGCACTGTGGAGATCCTGCCGGATTTCTGCAAATGAAAGTCTTAACATGCAGGGAGTTCTAAATCAAGTCCGCAATTACTCAAGTCATCAGGTTGTCAGCACACATGGCCTCTAGAATATCCTGGATTTTACAGTTTTCTTCTTTCTTCAGTTGTCTTACGTTGTTAATCTGCTGCTGTGCACTGCACGCTCCTTTCCAGTGATCTGAGTTTTTTTCAGTGAGGATGCTGACTTACTGATAGCAGAAACGTTTGTCTATACATTTTTATTGAAATATGGGCCAAGACACAAAATGGGTCATGGGCCCCCTTTTAGTGGCTCTTTGTGTGACAATGTGAGAGCGTTTCAATGAGCCTGGGTCACAGGGCCAGAGTGATTTTAGTCAAATTAGGTCTGGAGCGTACAAAAGCACCCATATGCCATGGAAACTAACATTATATCCCAACATTATATATATATATTTATTTTAGACAATGTCACCCGGACATTAAATAACATTTAAAAGTGTCCCCTTTATGTTTATGGCAATGGTTTGCATAAGCACAATCCCAGTTTAAGCACACTAAATAAGCCTGATTGATTATTTGCTGAGTGAGCAGGCATAGATCACAATTATTAGCCCCCTCTGCTAATGGAGCAGCTTTTTGCTTTAAACAATACATAGACGTCTCTAGTGGTAAATTATCCTGAGAGAACCCAACTTGTTTTTTTGTTGTGGGGTTTTAAATAAGGTTTACATTATTTTATCAACATAGATGCATCCTGTGGTTGCAGATTCCATTTACAACTAGCAGTCCCTCATCATTTTTTATGTCTTTCATTGACTCATTCAAACATTCAACTCAGCCTTTGACATGTGTATGTTATTCTGGAGGGGGGCGCAATGGCATACGTGCAACTTGGAAATTATAATAGGAAGCTTTCCATCTAGTGCAGCCATAAGGGAATAAAGAGAGGGAGACAGCAGGAGCAAATCGAGAGCGGTGGTTTCCAAAATGGCTCGGCCATTGACAATAGCCAGGCCCCTCTGCCCGTCTCTTTTTCTTTCACTGCTGCAGACTATAAAAATTAACATAAGAAATTGGGCAGAGAAAATTACCAAATGAGATATATATTCTGATTTGAACCAATCATTGGGATTTAAATCTGGCAGGAGAAATATCCATGGTAACTGGATTTCTAGTTATCTGATTTTGTGTGACTTGTGATGTGTGACTTGTGATTGTGACTTTTTTATTGTCTTTTATCATTGCTAAAAATAACAGGGGTTGGGGGGTCCTACGATATCAGCACGTTTGACAACCACTGCTTCTTCCCCGTGGAATCCCTGATGTTCCTGTTGTTGGGAATAGATACACTGAAGGTTTTCATATTTATTCCAGAAGATAGCATTTAAAAACAATACATCAGTCTCACATTTAAAGGAGGCACTGACAGGCTGACAGAGCTTTGGGACAATTCCAAAAAAATAGGTGTTTACAAAAGGCACAGAACATAACATATAAAGAGTTAACAATTTCAATTTGTCATGCTTAAACATAAAATTCTATAAAATGTTTGTTTTAAATCTGATAGATTTTTCTGGCTATTGAAATACTACACAAGTGATGTGGCAGAAGTATTCCCAATTGTATTTATGTCACTTTATTACTATAACCACACTTTCACTATCAGTAGTTTTAAGAGTATTGTATAGATTTTGTGTGCAGCACTTCAATGTTTCATCATTCCTTTAATATATGGCAGAGTCAGTGAGCAGCCCTACATATTCTCTCATCCGTCAAGGACGGGAAGATTTTTTTCAATAAATAATTCACCACTGATAGCCAGCCCTAATGCCTACATGAACAAAACTCTCAGTTACAGCCATCTTGGGAGTAAGCCAGTCCAAGAGCGTACTTAATAAACAAATACAGGGTCTGACAAGCTCTGGTTTCACTGATGTCTTTCCGAGAGGAAAGTATTTGAAGACGGTCGGTGAAACAACATCCTTTCTGTGGGTGAAGGTTTGGGGTCAGGTGTGGGTTTTTGCTGCAAGAGCTAGTCATCCCGTTGCATTGTCACGGCTAATACTCTGTATAGATTTACTGTCCATTTTACACAGGGCATAATTTAAGTTTTTATTTAGAATTATCTGACATTTATGTTCTAAAGTTTTATGATCTTGCACCCTTTAGTGGGACTTCAGTGTCGAAGGACAAATCAATAGAATAAATAAGCAAATGAATAAATAAATCCCTTTATGAACATAGGTATATCTCTCTCTACTGTGCATATAAACAGGCGTTTTGAGCATGTCTTCCTTTGTGTCTACTTCTAGGACCAGGGCTGAGGCAGTTTCACAGTCTTACTTTGACCACATGTTCGCCGGGACTAGAAACATGATCCAGACATGATTCCCCTAACCCAGCCCTTAGGGTGAAATGTGTGTGTGCCTGTGCAACATCTTCTCACGGAAATGTCTTGTCAGACATTACGAACCGAAACAGCCTCATTTTTTGTAGCATTGCAATTAAATTATATTTTCACATTATATTTAGGGACACAATTGGGTGCCCTTTTAATTTGCTCAGTTTGGAAGGTAAAGTTTGGCACATCCTGATTAAGCCAACATGGCCCACTCTTTTTGGTTTGTTAAAGACAGTTATTTTTGTACAAATTTCCGGTGTGAGCAGGCCATGTGTGTGTATTTGTAAGCATGCGCAATTAGGTGTATATATCTAACTGGACATGGTTATTTAGCCCATCTGTGTGTCTGCTGCAAGACTCCCTACATGAAATACTCAAGGTCCGGTGAAAATTGATCTGCTGATCTGAATTCTGTTTTTCTCTCTCCCTCTCTGACCAGATCCCTGTGGAGCTGCCTCGAAGAGGGATCCTAATATCACATATCAGTTAGATGACCAAGTTCAGGGCCTGCATGACTGCTGCAGCACAGCGCCGGAGCTTGCATCAGTGGAATACTGTTGGGGATACATCGGACCACACCCATATACTGATAGACCCTCTGATTGGATATCACATGGATGTCTTGACCACTACCATGGCTTTCATGCAAATTGATGAAGGTAATTGTAGCCCCTTAAGTGAAATTTAATTTGCGTTAAGAGCTCCTGCTACTTTTTGTTAATGTAAAATGGTTTTGATTAATAGTGGGAGTCCATGGAGAAATATTATCAAGTGCAACAGTTTAATGTATCTCTAACGCTAAATTAGTGGTGCTGCTGTGTGTCATCTGAGTTGATTGCCAAGCTTTAAGGCAAGAAATAGTTCTGATACATACTTCCCACTCAAAATACACATTCATATGTATTTACAGTAATTACTTATTAGGCTCCATATCAACTGCCACCAACACCTTCCTAATGTAATGTTCCTGTAATTTTTTCCGTGCTTTAGAACAGGGAGAAATATACCAAGAAGATACACCATACATTCATAACACACTTTAAGCCAAAACACGCACGCACGCACACACGCATGCACTGTCTCACACACACACACACACACACACACACACACACACACA
>NC_045748.1:18703917-18710873 GCF_008692095.1 Etheostoma spectabile | reverse complement strand
ACACACACACACACACACACACACACACACACACACACACTGTCATACACAGAAACTAAAATGTTATCAGCAAACGAGCCCTGCTATACCATTGTATCCACCTACCCAGACCGTAGCGGTTACGTGCTCTCCTAAATGTCTGCGACTTCACCTCACCTCCTCAGAGCGGCACAGTGCTGCACCCTGACTAAATGAAAAACAATCTGAGGAAACAGGGAACAATCCTAGGCAGGCTCCAGCGGGCTGCCATAAAAAGAGGGGCTGCCTCTCCCTCATGCCTTCAGTTTTAACTCTATGGGCTGATGAAAGATCAATAGGCCGACTGGGCAGCCGCTTCTGTGCCTGCTGTCCGCCACTGCACCAGGAAGCAAGCCAATTACAAAACACCAGGGAAAAAAAAGAATGGGAAAACCCTCGATCTTTGCTAACTGAGTGATTAGGGAAATAGTTTTGTATATGTATGTGAATGCTTTCCTGCTATCTCACATATCCATAGTCCAGACCATTGCAGCCCGACTTATTTTCAAGAAATGTTTCCAGCCCGTGGATCATATTCCAAACTCATTTTAACCCTGATCTCTTTCTACGCCCCCCACCTTTCCTACCTCACCCTCTTTAACACCCCTTTAACCCTCCGCCCCCCGCCTTCAGGAGCCTCACTCCAGATCTGTACCAGCTAACCAGCCTTCTGGATCTCTGGCTGGAGTAATGGGGGTTGGCGCTAGAGTTTGGTGCAAACACGCAGCAGCAGACAAACAAATCATGTTAAGTCTCTGCTGCCACGGCTGGCAGCACACTCAAAGGGGAGCCGGTGCCCTGCCAGGGAGGGGGGTGGACCCATTTTCCCAGGGAGGAGGTGAGGGTGAACATGAGGGAGGGTAACATGGAGGGGAGGCCATCGAGCCCGGATCACAGACACCTCCGCCCCTCCTGGCAGGAATGCAAACAGCCCCAGTGGGAGGAGAGAGGGAGAAGAAAGGAAGAGGAGGAGGAGGAGGAGGAGGAAACATGCAGACAAGAGGGGAAGTAAAAAGGGAAAGAAAAGAACGAGTGAGGGAAACTAAGTGAGTGACTGAATGAAGGAGGGACACACACACACACACACACAGAGAAGACCTGCCCAGCTTAGGAGAGGGAGTGTCTCTGAACGTACACGCACAGACAAAAACACCAATCACAGCACTCAACACACCCTCAGTAGATTGAGAGCACCACTGGGAGAGCACATAGGAAAACAAACAGGGCATTAGGCTGCTTAAATACCATTCTAACCAAGCAACTGTGGTTATCATTACGTCAGTTCAGTCACAGTTTAAATGTGATGTGTCACTGATGACAGCTGAGGACAGATCACAAAGCCCAAAGTGCAGTTTCACACTGGAGAGGTGTTAAACTTGATGTTGTTAGACCATCACAAAATGTTACAACTATGGGTTTTTATTGGCTGAATGTTTGGCTAATTAAGTTCAAACTTAGAATGAAATTGTGAGGAATATCCCAGATAAGTAATTTGCATGTCTTTGCTCTTGAGTCATGTTTTTATCCTCTTCTTGTTTTTTAAAATAAGCACACCCTAATCTTAAACCCTTTTCTTTTGAGACCTTAATGTATACGTTTCAGGTATCATTATTACAAATATTCCCTCGTTCCTCCAAAACAATCACAGAAAGCAGGATTACAAAATATTGAGTGCATAAGGATCCTCAATTATTAGATTATATAATATTTCTGCAGCCTCCTGGGATGGAAATATTTATTTAGAGAGATGCAATTGTGATCTTTAATATGGCATTCCTGCACGCTGGCTGCAAGGCTCCTTGTGGTTGTGTGTCAGGGCAAAGAACGGATTTTGTCAGGTGGAGATTGGGGTTTAGGGGTTCATTTACAGTTCACGCAAGAGCATTCCATGCAGTCTTTATGTTTCCATTCACCCTCCTCACGCTCTTCCCCCTTTCCTCTCTTTGCTCCTTTGATAATTGTAGAGTTTCTTTCTTCTCTCTTTTGAAAGGTTAATATCTATGAATGGTTATTTCTTCACTGTTGACATAATTCACTTTTCAGAATGTATCCTGCATGCTTTGCTGAATGCCCAGGAGTGATACTTCCGTGACGAAGATTTGAGTCACACAACAATGTATGTACTGTAACTGCTGTTTACTGATCCCCAATTACTCTGAAGTGTCTCTGAAATGCACTGCTGTTATATACTGTGATACAATCAAAACACACAACCAAACACACACATGCAATGTACCGCTCTGAACGCCTCTTCTAAACACTTAACACAACAAGTCTAACAAAGAAGTTAGAGACAGACAGGCATGCAACTGGGCAAGTATTTTATTTATTCCAGCCAGAAAGTCAGTTAGGCAATTACTGTTAGTTCATTTGCAAACACAGCTTACAGCTAGTGGTGGAATAACTTTTCATTTAATTTACTTAAGTAAAAGTACTAATACCACCCTGTAAAATACTTTGTTACAAGTAAAAGTCCTGCATTGAAAATTATACTTAAGTAAAAATATGTATGCGTCATCAGGAAAATATACTTAAAGTATTAAAAGTAAAAGTAGTCAATGCAGAAAAATCCTCACATTTTTAGCAACTGGAAATGATCAAAACAGTTCTCTCAATCATCTAGGTGTTTATTTAGCTAATTATTTTAACTGTAGGCTAATATATTGTTAGATAGTTTAATTTATAATAAAACAATATTTTACAAACTACATGTGTTTTGTGTGCAAAAATATATAGTATTAAATATATATAACTTATAAATGTAAAGTAATATTTCCCCCTGAAATGCAGTAGAATAGAAGCAGAAAGTGGCATGAAAAGACTTTATATTAGTATAGTACTTGAGTAAATGTACTTAATTGCATTCCACCAGTGCTTACAGCATAAATAACATGGAAATTGTTCTTTCATGTCTTGCTAAATATGTACTTGTTATACTTTTTTTACACTATGAATAACTGCCAAAATGATAATACAGAAAGGACAGATTATATTAATGGTATACAAAAAATATAACTTGTGCTGGAGTGATCTTTCTGTTGGCTAGAGTGGTACAATTTTGCTAAGAAGACGCACTTTTTGGTCAAATAGCATAATTATTTTAAATTGGCATAATCTCCATGAAAATAGCATTATGATTTAATAAGCAGCCATTTTTGAAGATATGAGAGTTATATATTAACCCAGAAGTACCCATCATTGTAGTCCTCCACCAGACAAAAATGATTTTCAATCATGAGCACGTTGGTAATGATACTTGAGGGCACACAGTGACCACGACCATTGTTCCTTTGTATCAGAAGTTTTATTGCCAAAAGAAATTCTAATTTAACTTATTTTATTCTAAATTTGCCACTGGAATAAGAAAACGCATTTATTAGGCCTATACAAGACATACATTTTTTTGAAACTCTAATTAACCGAGTTTAATCACTGCAATTTTGTGTTTCAACGTGCAGTGTTTTTTTTTCCCTTTTAGTGAAACTATCAATGATTAGATAAAATGTCTTGAGAGCAACAGTAAAACACTACACTGTGTATTTTCTTAAAATGTTGTGTAAAACAAAATCACAAGGTAAAAAGATGTGTCATATCACCAGCTACTACATGTTTGGAGCAATTTTACAAGTTTAATATGTTACTTTTACCAGCATAAAAAAGGAAAAGTACGCTGTTGCTGCATGAATTAGCAGAAGTAACTCGATTCAACCCAACAACAGCAGACAATTGTTTTCTCATGCTTCTTTTTCTTTTTATTGTTGAAATGGGAAATATTCCAATCTCTGCAACAGAGCCTCAGCCCAGTTCCATCTGTTTGTCTGACCAGAGTGGCAGTGAGGCTAACTTATTGCTAGCACATGTGCCCGGGTGAGTGTGTGTATGTGCCACGGCCTATCGCACAGCATTCCCTCTGCCTATCATTAATGCAGGCCCACGGCTCGGCATGTTTCCACATGTTAACGGGGACGCAAACATCCAAACATCTGGATTATTTTGAATGTTGTCGGTCCCCTTTCCTCCCTTAAACCTTTGCCTGTTCTTTTCTGCTGTCTTACTAAGGGCACCTTAACATTTTGTCTTTCTAGAGCAGATGAAGTGGTGCTGGTGTTGTTGTGGCGAGGGACTTCAAAGAGGCTGGGACGTCAGTCATGAGCAAGCAGAGGGCAGAAGCTGGTCAATGACAGGGATTTATTGTCTAATAGCCCCTCTGGGGGGACTTCAGGTCTAATTTTCAGACGTGCTGAAAGTAGGATTTTATAGAGTATGCCATGTCCTAGGGTCCTGTTGTTTCACATGTTTTTTTCATTACACAGAGGCTAATTGCAATGGTAATGGAAGTGAATAGCTGCTTTTCCCAATTTTGAATAAATATAGGGAGATAAGCATACGTTAAAGAATTACCAATGACAATATTTGATCTCACAGAGCATTGGTGTATTGTAACATTTGAGTAAACATTGATGTTGTATCACATAATTATGTTCATAGCTTTGGGTGTAAATTAATTATATATTCTTTAACCTGGAGATGACGCCACCCAGAGAGAGCCTATAACAGCCGGCAGTAATTCCAGTTCACTTTAATATTGATGTCTCCCTCCCCTTGTCTCTCCATCAGCAATATATTTAATGGTCACATTCTGTGCCTATTCAGCACAAGAAAAACGAGAGCAAGGTAAACAAGTTGCCAAGTTGAAAGCACAAGACATTAGTCTTGTAGCTTGAAATAACTGCATTGCTTTTAATGAGACGTATGTAAGTTGAGAGGGCAGACATTTGTTTTGTTCCTGACCGTATGTGCCGAATTAACTGACAAACAGTGAACTTCTCAGACTTTGGGACTGCATAGTGTTCCAAAAGCCATCAATCGAAGGTCATGATCTGTAGTTGTTGTCAGTCAGGAGGTCGTTTAGAAGAAATGTACATTTAATGGCTTGATCCATTATGATTGGAGTGGTTAATTGATGATCTGGTTGTAAATTTCTGTCTCATGGCTGTCCCAATCTCTCCTCCCCTTCTTTCATCGTTCTGTGTATCCTTCTTTTTCTCTTCACATCGCTCGACATGTCCTGTCACTTGTATCCGAGTCTCTCTCGCTCCCTTGAACGGTCCCTTCTTATAGCAATTGGAAAGTCAAATGCAAGGCACTCTTGAAATATTCACAGTTGAAATCCATCTAACTGCCCAGTTGAAATTCATCTCATATAATTATTTACATTTATGCAACGGGAACAGTTTGTGTTGGCTGCCAACCAACAGTGGGCGCCGAGCATACCAGATGCAAAAGTTGAGGGGATGCTGGGGTGCTGCTGCTGGTGCAGATGTGCCGCCTAATTGCAGATCCCACCATGCGGAAACTATTCTTCTCAACCATTTCAAAGCATCTGCAATAGGTGTCACTGCAAGGTTAAACCAACTTCAAAATGCAAGTCCTGTTTCCATTCCTCACTGCTGAATTGATTTTGTAGTGTTCGCTCTTAAAAAAAGAACAGGGGAAAAGGGATTGAAAGAAGGAGATTTGCAACCCTGGTCATAGCTGGCATTAGTGTTTGCTGGTTGTGCACAGTGTGCCTTTGACATGAAACTGAGGGAAAGAATGTGCTTAAAACTGCATTACAAATGGTAAAGTCATTTTTTTTTGTCTCAAACATTTCAAACAGTGATTCATACTGCCTGAAACCATGAAATAGTTTTTCAATTTTCAAATTATTATAAGATCTGATGCTCTCAAGTCCCCTTGTGTTTGTGGTAAACTAACGACAGAACTGAAAACCGACCTGACTACATCTCGTGCTTATTTGGATGCTTTCTGGGAAGGTATTGATTTAGTCAACTGCAGTAGTTAATTGTGTATTTAGATGCTAATTGAAACCTGGAAAAGAAAATATAAGGTTTCATATTCCTGTAGGAATAACAATGCAAACTAAACAGGAGGAAGTTAGTAATCACTCAATGTGGCCCATAACACAAATATTTAATGTAAAAATTGCTGTGAGAGCTGTGAGAAAACCTTCCCCTGAATAAATGTAGTTTGAAGCAAAATACCCTACATACAGTTTAAAGCTGAATTTCAGACAAGGTGACTTCACAGAGACACTTAAGCCTGGTGGACAGCTGAGTAAAGAACAGTGCGCTGATCACCAGACGTGACAGATCAAAGGCTAAAAAAAATATAAGGTAATTTGTTCTGCTGTATAGCAGTAGTAATAAACATCTGTTTCTGAATTTAGTAATGATTGGCCTTTCAGAAATTTTTAAGTATTTTTACCTTTGAAA
Organism: Etheostoma spectabile; assembly: GCF_008692095.1. Lineage (NCBI taxonomy): Eukaryota > Metazoa > Chordata > Actinopteri > Perciformes > Percidae > Etheostoma > Etheostoma spectabile. Next base: position 18,704,580 of record NC_045748.1, on the reverse strand, counting down.
ACATTTCAAATTTATAACTTATAGAAACGTTTTGCTATTACTACACTGTTACAAGCTGGTAGAGATGAGACTTGCTATTTTACAAAAAAAGAAGCAGGCTGCGTATAAGTTAGTACCCTAAGGTATCTGTATTGATGCTTAGTGGTCTGTAAGAATGTTTTCTACTGTATATACTGGAGCAGTTGTAGCTTTAATTTAACTTTTCTTCTACTGCTGAATTTCTTGCTTACCCATGAAGGTCCTGGTGGATTTGAGCTATGTATGTATGTACAGTTAGGGGGGAAAAAATATTTGATCCCCTGCTGATTTTGTACATTTTCCAAATGACAAAGAAATAGTTGGTCTATAATTCTAATGGTAGACTTATTTGAACAGTGAGAAACAGAATAACAACAAAAAAATCCAGAAAAATGCATGCCAAAAATGTTATAAATTGATTTGCATTTTAATGAGGGAAATACGTATTTGACTCCTCTGCAAAACATGACTTAGTACTTGGTGTCAAAACCCTTGTTGGCAATCACAGGGGTCAGATGTTTCTTGTAGTTGGCCACCAGGTTTGCACACATCTCAGGAAGAATTTTGTCCCACTCCTTTTTCGCAGATCTTCTCAAAGTCATTAAGGTTTTGAGGCTGACGTTTGGCAACTCGAACCTTCAGCTC
>NC_045748.1:18703692-18703907 GCF_008692095.1 Etheostoma spectabile | reverse complement strand
TTTTCTATGGGATTAAGGTCTGGAGACTGGCTAGGCCACTCCAGGACCTTCATGTGCTTCTTCTTGAGCCACTACTTTGTTGCCTTGGCCGTGTGTTTTGGGTCATTGTCATGCTGCAGTACTATCCACCGACCCATTTTCAATGCCCTGGCTGAGGGAAGGAGGTTCTCACCCAAAATTCAACGGTACATGGCCCCATCCATTGTCCCTTTGAT
>NC_045748.1:18703177-18703682 GCF_008692095.1 Etheostoma spectabile | reverse complement strand
GAAGTTGTCCTGTCCCCTTAGCAGAAAACACCCCCAAAGCATAATGCTTCCACCTCCATTTTTGACAGTGGGGATGGTGTTCTTGGGGCCATAGGCAGCATTCCTCCTCCTCCAAACACAGCGAGTTGAGTTGATGCCAAAAAGCTCCAATTTGGTCTTATCTGACCACAACACTTTCACCCAATTGTCCTCTGAATCATTCAGATGTACATTGGCAAACTTCAGATGGGCATGTACGTCTATGTGCTTTCTTGAGCAGCGGGACCTTGCGGGCGCTGCAGGATTTCAGTCCTTCACGTGTTACCAATTGTTTTCTTGGTGACTATGGTCCTAGCTGCCTTGAGATCATTGACAAGATCCTCCTGTGTAGTTCTGGGCTGATTCCTCACTGTTCTCATGATTATTGCAACTCCACAAGGTGAGATCTTGCATGGAGCCCCAGGTCGAGGAAGATTGACAGTTCTGTGTGTTTCTTCCATTTGCAAATAATCGCACCAACTGTTGT
>NC_045748.1:18702979-18703167 GCF_008692095.1 Etheostoma spectabile | reverse complement strand
ACCAAGCTGCTTGGCAATGGTCTTGTAGCCCATTCCAGACGTGTGTAGGTCTACGATCTTGTCCTTGACATCCTTGGAGAGCTCTTTGGTCTTGGCCATGGTAGAGAGTTTGGAATACAACTGATTGATTGCTTCTGTGGAAAGGTGTCTTTCATACAGGTAAACTGAGATTAGGAGCACTCCCTTTA
>NC_045748.1:18700223-18702969 GCF_008692095.1 Etheostoma spectabile | reverse complement strand
CCTAATCTCAGCTCGTTACCTGTATAAAAGACACGTGGGAGCCAGAAATCTTTCTGATTGAGAGGGGGTCAAATACTTATTTCCCTTATTAAAATGCAAATCCATTTATAACATTTTTGACATGCATTTTTCTGGATTTTGTTGTTGTTATTCTGTCTCTCACTGTTATAATAAATCTACCATTAAAACCATAGACTTCTATTTCTTTGTCAGTTGGCAAACGTACAAAATCAGCAGGAGATCAACTACTTTTTCCTCACTGTATGTATGAACATTTTGTCATAAATCCGTTGGAATTGTGTAAAGCCAAATGCTTTTTTACTGCATTTTGTGCACAGTGAGCTTGAAGTCCATTTTCAGGAAGCTAAGAAAGAGACAGCGAAAGAGCATCAGTATGTGCATTTGTGTATTTGTAGGTGTATTTGTACGCTGATGTGTGTGCAGCCCTATGTCTGGCCAGGCATGGCCACATCTGTTTGTCATGTTAGCACTTAAGCGCCTTCAGGAGCCACGATACTAAGTGGAGACAGAGTCCTCTCTCCCATTCTCCCCATCCACCCTTTCTCCTAATTACATTTGTTCATTAATCCATTTTCTGCCTACTTCTCTTTCTTGTTTATGTTCTTGCTCCAGTGGGCTTTGCCTCCTTGAACCAGCAGACATTGACCTTTAAGGAGATGCCAAAAGACTCTGTAAGACAATGTTACCCCTTCACCCTTTCAGCATGCACACACACACACACACACACACACGCGCCTACCCAGGCACATCTTGGCCCCTCAGTATCCCCTCAGGCCATCTCTTTCAGAGAGGCTAATGGAGTTAGCCTAATGTCTGCACAGCACCAGCCATAAAACTGATTTGAGGCTAAAGGCTTGGTGCCGAGACCACCACTCTGCCTACAAAAAAAGAGATGTGAGTGAGATGTTAAAAGAGAGCGAGTGTATCTTTAGAGGAAAAGAGGCTGGGGTGGCTGTGTGGGGCAGGCTGGCGTAACTAAGGCAACTGCAGACAATCTAATTCGTATTGACATCCTTGTCTCTGAGGAAATTTGACATCTAAGGGCAAATCATTCTATTTAGTCGCCTGAATAGTCTCCAAGGCGGGGTCTGAGGAGCACAATCACGCTGTAGCGTTGTTCTGGTCCTCATGTCTGGGCCAGCTCTGCCATGCAGCAATCGATCCTAATCTGATCGGGGTAGGGGAGGAGGATAAGCGCTATGGGGAGAAAAAAATGACAATAAAATCAAAAGCTCTGTTGGGGTAATATTTAACAAGAGGGAGTACAATTGGGCCCTTCTGGGGCGGCAGCCTGTAATGCACTTGTGCTGCTGTAGCATGGTTAATGTATAGAAAAACCCGGGAGTAATGGCTCTTCAGCCAAGGTGGCCAGGCTTCAAAGAAATCTGCTTGGTTTAGCTAAAAGACTGCCAGGCCGGGCCGCCAAAGACCTTCATTCTGTTAGAGCATCAAATATGGCCCCCGCTCAGGACACACAGACACCCTGATTTTATTATCCTCACTCCCCTGAGAAACTCATCTCATCCCTCTTTTTGTTTGTGTGACTGACCATCAATGTGAAAGAGTGAAGTGGTGCTGTCCATCAAAAGGCAAACACTGCCTTTTCTTAGGTCAAAGAGGAGGGTATCTGCGGTGTCCCCACACTCTGACAGCAGTGACAGTGGTACATTTAACTGGATGGATCAGGTAGTATAATACAGTATAGTAAAGTTGTCAGAATGCTTAGTTTGTGATAAAGAACTTAGGTTATTTTTCCTATCTATATCCCTTAAAGCTGAGCACGTAATAAAATGGCATTCATGCAATTAACTTGTCAGAATTGTGTACAAGAAAAAAGTATTCAAAATTCACAGTTTTCTTTAGACATTCATTTGGCAGCTGTTGTATGTAGTCCATTAACCCCCTAAATCATAGCCATCACATAATCTCTAGATTCTGACTTTGGCCCCTTTCGAATGTATCTGGAAATCCCATCATGTGTGCAACATCAACAAAGTGTACGTATCTAGAAAAAGGCTTATACATCTGGATAATGTTTTCATTATATCCTGATCACAGTAAGTTGTATTGTGTTTGCTGAAGAAGGCCATGGCCCATACTGACTGAAACTCTTGGAAAAAGGTAAAAAGTAACCCTTGAGTTCAGAATCTTTTATCACATTGGGGATGGCAGTAGCGTTGGACTTGGCTTGGTAACTGGAGGGACGCTGGCTCAAGTCCCCGTTTTTAGTACGGAGTGTGGACTGGTAGCTGGAGAGGTGCCAGTTCACCTACTGGACACTGTCAAGGTACCCTTGAGCAAGGCACCAAACCCCCAACTGCTCAGGGCGCCTTTAATTGGCAGGCCCCTCACTCTGACTTCTCTCCGTTGCATGCAGTGTATTTCGTGCTTGTGTACCCTGAAAATCCGGAGTTCTCGCAAGAGCACAATTTGAATTTGCTCGGCGAATGGCATCGAGTAATGCTGCTCATTAACTATGCCCTTGTAGCTGAGTTGCACCAGTCACATTGGTGTATCTGATATAGGTGGGCCTGAGGCGAGCTAAACAGATGACAACAGTTTAATCTATCAATTAGCTCCGCTGGTAGCTAAGCATATGGGGCTCTGGATATATTACCCCGTGTGTAGTTGTGATTGGTCGTAGTGTTATCCAATTGCGTTCAGTGAGATTTTCAAATGCACGCTTGGTGCCGTCCCTCAAGATGGGCGACTTTCATTACTCAAT
>NC_045748.1:18692592-18700213 GCF_008692095.1 Etheostoma spectabile | reverse complement strand
GACCCTTAATCTTTTGGATTTGGGTCTGGATTTTAACATATAGAATGTTATATGTAACACCAACAAAGTGTAAACATGAAATTTATCCTTGCAGGATTAACAAAGTATGTCTTCTTCCAAATACCCCCCCTTCCCAAAGTTATTTGGTATACAGTAGAATCCTACTTCATCAAATTTAAAGGTGAATAGATGTATTATTTTGAATGTATTAGCTAATGGACAAATACAACTTGGTTGTGCTAATAATAGAATTTGTAGGTGAATGAAAAACCTAATTATTTGACTGTATTGATTGAGCATGGCTCCTAATCAGGCGGACATTGTAAAGAAAGGTCAGCGTTATCAGGAGACTCCCTGCTGTTTTCCTCTGTCTCCCAGTGATATGGCTCTGGTACACTCAGTTTGGAGTCTGTTTGATTTAGACTGATCATCTTGTGCCTGTTTTTATACGTTATCTATGTGAGGACCACATTTTTTGTTTTATCTTTTGGTCCTCACCTTAGCAAAGTAAACTTTAGGTTCAGTTACCGCATGTACAATGTAGCATTTTGTCTCGTGTTACAGTTAGGCGGACTCAGATTTATGATTAGTAAGTCACTAGTTCAGGTTTAACTGTTCAGGATTAGGGATCATTTTACAATTTGAATACTAGTTGGCTAAAGATTAAATGTGGCCCACAGAATAAAGAAGTGTGTGTGTGTGTGTGTGTGTGTGTGTGTCCAATTATGGGAGGTAGAATAAATAGTGAGATTATGTGTGTGTCCATGTGCATGAGGTGAGTGTGTCTGTAAGTATGTGATGAGGGTGTATTGAGCTGATGGCAGCAGATATCAGTCCCAGATACTTAAGTCATAAAAGTGTGTCTTGTAGCCCTGTGGTTGTGCAGGCCCTGGTGCCTGATGTTATCACAATGGCCTCTGTATCAGGACAGAGGAGTACAGAGGCATTCCTGTATTACTGGAGCTGGTGTCAGGCCTGTAGCTGTGACTGGGGGCTGGGATGGAGTAATGGAGAACATTGCTGCAGCACAGTTAAGACAGTTGGGGAGGTTGCCACATAACAAAACATGCCGTCGGATTATTTACCGCAGGGTGTTATTAGGGCTTTTCTGTGCTGGCTTGTCAACAGCTTAACTAGACTAACAGGGCAACAAAGGGAAACTGAGAAGTCCAAATAAAGTTTTGTATTTCATTATAGCTTCATAAATCTCAGCGACCATGACAAAGGCAGCACTGACTTCTTGCCTACTCTAACTTTCATTAATCACTGTGAGCAATTGGGGTTAACAAATGACCACCTTTATTACATGTTACATGTTTAATTATTGGGCATCACCTCCAGAAGGCTCAACAGTGTATTCATGTTTTTGTTCAAGAATATACAGTGATGTTGACATTTTTATGGAGCGAGTTTCAGGTGCCTATGCATAGTTGTGACACGTAAGCAGTTATTTATGTGATTTCATGTTGTACGATTAAACTGGTATTTGCTTTTCTTGTTTCCAGGTTTGTTGCAGTGCTTTAAAAAAACATTGTGTGATTGTGGTGGTGGAAAACACGTTCTGTTTAATTATTCAAACCCATACCACTATGTAATAATATTGTGCAGGTCCTGCATTAAATTCTTTTTATAGTAAAATTACTCACTGTGCAGTGTAGCCCCATCCAGAGTGTTGATTATGATTACAGATGCATCAATATGTTGTAGCTGTTGGGGTGGAGTTTTGTAACAATTGAAACAACTTTTTGTACTGTTGGTTAGTTTAATGTATAAAAAATACCATAGTCTTCAAATGCAGTAGAAAGAGGTAAAAAGTGCACCATCTCATCATCATATTTAGAGAAACACATGGCGAGACCAATAATGGCAGCAACTTGACAGATTCTCTCTTCATCGTCCCCTTTCCCTTGTGTCCTCACTCATTCTTCCTGTTTCTCTATTCTCCGACCAGTAGCACCTAGCAGGCCTCTGTCGCCTTAATGCAGAAGTCAAAGGTCTCATGACAGAAACAAAATATCGTCACAGGGGTTTCAGCACCTCTAGGGGCTCCGTATGCCAGCAATTGTCTGTGCCCTGGATTAGTTTTTGTATCCAGTTACGGACTTTTATTCCCATGGAGTCAAGTTCAGCATGGCACTGAGGGTCAGCAGTGCTGCTGAGAGCCCAGTGATTTATGTGTTGCTGAGTGAGAGCAGCAGGTTCAAGTCAGAGGTCTCTGGGCAGGGTAGCGTGTGTGCGTGCGTCTGTGTGCACGTGTGTATGTGTGTTTGTGTCTCCCTAACCCAAAGCTCGCAGCAGGGTGCCTTGGTCTATTTGGCTTGGAGAGGCTCCATTCTTTTGACTGCAAGCATGCCTGGAAGAGTTTAAATAATTAAAGGTAAAATAATGACAGGCTCTTAAAGGTGGGGTTATCTCTTTATAAGCTGTGCTCATTCCTTGAAGAAGGACACTGAGTGATGAGTTTTGATGATGGACTAACTTGTAGAATTTTGGAGCTCTTTCGATATTTTTTTCCTTCAGTTTGTAAAGCGACTAATTGGCCAACTTTTCTACTACATCAATCATGTCTGTGTGGCTATCATGTGACATAACCCAGCAAAAAGTGGAAGCATGCCATATACGCACTCCAAGACCCTGGGATTTAATTACTTAGGCTCACAAGTGAGGTCACTTCTCCTGGTAAGGTCCATGCCTTTTTCTCAACACGGCTCATGGTCTACTGCCAATAGCAACAACCTGGCCTAATTAGTCTGTTGATTTCAACAGTGGTACAGTATCATGGTGAAAAATGTCTTAACATTAGCTTACTCATGTGATTTGAAGTTTATGTTCTTTGATGTTTATTTGTAGTTTATTTTTGAAAAAAAAAAAGGACTTCACTTTTTTTCCTGACTTTGTCAAATGTGAAATGTTTAGTACTTGCTGTTCACACTCAATTTAATGATTTTTCACTTATGACATGCAGTCTCAAATCTAACACTTTTCCTTCCTAACTGCATTCCTTCTACTTTACATGAATTAACAGTTTAATAGTTAAAACACAAACTGAGGAGAGCAAGCTGTTAAAATTGGACCAAGAATCAATTAAGGCCTGCTAAAGACATCCTGGGCTTATGCAGCCCATATCCACCCATATCCATATTCCTTTTGAAATTTGATGTCCTAAAGATGGAGCCATATTTATTCTCGATGGTGCGTTTTGAATCCCTGAGATATTTTAAAATGGGGCATCTGTCTTGTGGCCTGGTCAGCCATCTGGATAAGCCGGGACAGAGTGACGATGTTAATGCACTTCATGATGAGAAAGGAGGATGACACCTTTGACCTTCCCTAGCCTTTGACCTGTGCAGCCGATATGGAGCCTCTGACGCTATGGGTTTCCTATATCTAACATATGCTGGCCAGGCCGATACATTAAAATAAATTCCTTATTTGCAACACGCTGTTCATATAGCCGTTCCCTCATGTTGTAAACAGCCAGGCTGTAAGAAAATAGATATTTACTTCACAGGCTTTCTATTTGATTAGAGAGAGAAAAATTGACATGCATATTGGATATGTTGCTCTGCTTATTGCCACAAATGCTAATAGGGAATTGTGTTGCAGATACCTGAACAGTGTATATAACATGAGGTTCGAGTTGAGATTTCTTTGTATACTGTTGTCCCTTCTGTAATCATTCCCTTACATGTGTATGGGTACATGCACACCCAGCAGAGATTGGGTGTGCACATTTTGCCAACCCAACAGAGTTTCAGTTACATATCACAGAAGCTCAGGTCCAATGCTATGTAAGAAGATCTGACTTTAAATCACTGCTGCATTTCCAAAGACCACCTCTAGAGTGAAAAAAAGCTTCTGTAGAACTCCATGTGCTTTCCTCTTGTGTGATTGCTCAGACTCCCTTAGTAGCAGCTTCTCAGTGCATTGACATTTATATAGTGTTTCCCTTTGGGTGCCAGGGAGCCCAAGGTGGCTGGAGTCCAGGGACGGTGGCTGCTAGAGGTATTAAGGTGGGGGGTTTATCCCTTTACGTGTGAAGCCATGGTAGCTGAGCCCTTGTCAATGGTAACCCGTGGGCAATGACGGATCACTTTTCCACACTGAGATTTAATTAGAAATTAGAGTGCACATCACCCCTGACCTCTAATCCTGCACTGCTCATGTTGTGGGGAGGAATTCTAAGCTAGTTTGTAAACTAGGACCACTAGTCTCCGTACAATGTAAAATAATAATGCTCCAATGAAGCTGTCAGAGCTGATGAGAAAATCTTTAGGAATGCCAACGATGGTAGCAATGAATCAATTCTACATTCACTTCAGTTTACACAAAGAATAGGTTTAAATTACCTCAACTTGTTTGCTTTTAGAAACATTGCTATATTTAACATTTTGGGTCAATTAAAACATAATTTGATTTTGGCTGATTCAGATTTTTGGGTGGGCAGAGGAGGCTCATGCAATGCATTTTTCTTTTAATTTAGTGTGCTGTTAGGTAACTCCAGATAAGTTATTTCCATAGAGATGATAAAAATGGTAGCTATCAATCAACAACAGTAGTACCTCCACTTCCTGCACACAGTCAAGTCATAGAACTGATAGCTGGCTGTCCAGCTTGCATTTCCAGTCATCTGGCCAAACCTGTGTGCTAAACATTGACCTTGTGACCTCTGCTCATGACCCCTGACCTGTGATGTTGACCCCTTGTCCAGGGGGATGGGTCTCTTATATATCTCAACTGGCTGTCTCCATTGACTACCTGCCAGGCACCTGCTTTGAGAAATGAAGACAAGGCGAATGCCTCTCTTGGGAGCCTTTTGGGCTCAGCAGACAACAAGGCCTGGCCTCAGCCCTGCATTTGAATAGGCTTTGAGTGGCCCTGGTAAACCAATCTCCCTAATTATCTATTGAAAGAACATTCTTTTTCCTTGCCCAGTCATTACCTTGATTTCAATTGCTGAAAAGTAACATGGAGACGCTAAAAAGAAAAGAGGGGATGGAGAGGATGTGGAAAAACATACATGCATGCACACTTAAGAGACGTATTGAAACACAAAAGACTCCCTGTCTTCCTGATTCCATTAACTTTAATTGTAGGTCAGAGGGAGCAGATTTGGGATATAAATCTACGATACGGGTGCAGGTCAGGGCAATGAAGAGAAATTAAACACAAATATATGGCCTTTTGCTGTAACAATAACTGTTAAGGCAGTTTGAAGGTTTGCCCCAGTTTGCCCCCAAGTCATTAATCCATGTCAAATGACAAGACAACCTCCTCAAAAAAACAACCCTGGTAGTTGTTTATTCAAGCAGGAATTACGACCCATATTTACGTTTTATATTGGCGTCACCCTCTAGTGACTATGGTAATTATAACATGAGCAAAACACAAAGTAAGGTGATGAAGTATAACCCCTATTTTCCAATAGGTGCGTCAGCTCTGCGTTATGGGCACGTTGCGACCCCCACGAGCAAACGTGGCCATTCAAATCAATGGTTGATAATACACCAGACGCAGCAGGGCATGTCCCAGAAGCGTGCGTGAAGCAGCTCTCAGCGCCGCTAAAGATAAGAGCCAGGTCTATTTTCATGCAAGGCTCAGACCGTTCGGACAGTCAGGCAGGAAGTGAAACAGCGAGAGTATCCAGTCAATTTATCAAAAAGCCCTCCCTAATATCGTATACGTCTCCTCTATATTGTGATTTATCTTGGAGGTTGAAAAACAAACAGAGTTTTATACAGACAACGCTAAGAAAGAGAATGCATGGAGTTTAATTGCAGGAGTGCTTGGAGTGGAAGGTAGATTTTACCTTAATAAACACGGGATTGTTCTTTGTGGCGGTGAATGGGTCAAACAAGCACAAGACGGTGGTTTGTTTCCTGTTTGAAATTAAAAGTAAAAAGTGAGTTTTTATTAACTTTATAAAACAAACGGAACTATGTCATGTTCCGCGTCACGCGTGTAACCAGAGGTGATGTAACGTAACAAACGTACTGATTTTAACGCAAACCACAATCTTTTTCTAACTTAGTGATTTTGTTGCCCAAACCTAACCAAACTGTGGACGTTTCGCAACGTTAATAACGTATGTAAACCACGTTACAGGTTGGAATACGGTCCGGTGGGTCGTATTTCTTGCCACCACTAGTGGCGCTAATTGATGAAACACTCCTAAAGGTCATATTAAGAGGGTAGGAATAAACAACCTATATGGTCATATGGTTTCCAGGACTTGTTGAAAATTACAATAGTTTTTTTAAAATTCTGGTATGAATATTAAGAATCATTTTCAAAGTGAACCACAATCTGTTGGTTACTCCATAGTGACATTTAGCACCCATTTAAGACAGTGTAATACAGTAAAATACTGCTCATATCTCGTAGGAAGGACCATCGGAGATCTTTGTTTTTCATAGGACACATAAAGAGTATTCCGCTGCCTGAGAAAATAAAAACACACGGAGGATAAATGCACAATGTATGAGATATAGCCACACTTTTTGTGGGACATTATAGGTGTGTGTGATACATGTGATGCATGAACCTTGCAAGATGCACATGTTTACAATTGAGAGTTGGGTCCCCTGGTGTTGTGCACCCCTGAAATGATATATAGTAAAAGTTTAAACATTACCCTGAGGTGGTGATACCGAATCTCAGCAGAAAACAAAACAAACAACTTGAGAACTGTACATGTACTGTAAATTGAGTTCTTAAGAGATGCGTTTTGCCTCTGTGCATCAGTTACCAAAGTTAAGGCCATCTACGTGCTGGACCGCTGGGTCAAGAGCATGGAGATAGTCACTCAAGAGGGGGCTCTCAGGGCTCTACAGCTGTTCTCAGAAAGCACTCAAGGCTTGCATGCAGTCACCATGTAGTGGAGGAGATAAGAGGGTACCCTTTGAAACTAAATATAGGTCAGGACAAGCAGCATTTAGGTTGTGTCTCATGCCCATACCGTCTGTTTGGTGCCCATTAGTTTTCTAGTCTTGTATGAGTAACTTGGTACATGACTCTATATGTTGGTTGAAGTGTTTTAACATCTGTTGCTGAATAAAGAAAAAAGATAAAGAGGTACAATAACAAAGGGTGGATCTGATCCCATGGCTCCAGTACACATGCCAGGAATAGCGTGATATTCATGCTGCAGAAATCTCCATATTGGTCATTTAATCCATCATTGAATTCCAAAACCAATATTTTCTGAACAGACCAAAAACATTTGTTTAGTAAATAAGATTAATTATAAAGAACTACGCAAGCTATACAGAAAATCTTGAAATAGGTTGATTTGGTGTGCAATGAAGTATACCTTGACTAACATGTTTACTTTTTCAACACTGTAAATGAGACTGAATGGATCTTTTTGCAACACTCTCTCTTAAGTGCTGCAGTGCTCTGCATTCCTCAGACAACCTCTCATAAAAAAACCTGCTGTATTTCAGTCTTTGAACTTCTCTGAACGTCTGTCTATCTTAAGTTCTTTAATCTCCACCAGTCAGTCTGCCACAACCGCAGCACCTCCAAATCTCCCAGCTTCGGAATGGAGCCTCAACTGTCCTCACTCTGTGATCTCAGAACACACACACACACACACACACACACACACACACACACACAC
>NC_045748.1:18691041-18692582 GCF_008692095.1 Etheostoma spectabile | reverse complement strand
ACACACACACACACACACACACACACACACACACACACACACACCAAGTCCATCTTATAAGCATTTGGTCTTCTTCTTGATTAACAACCTTGTAAAATGGTCTGTTCTTGTAATTTGTGATTGTTTGGTGTGACAAAACTTAAATGCATTTTTTTTATACAGTAGACGAAAACATTTCTTTATATTTCAGCAAAGCTGCTCCCATATTCATATGATCAAAAATTCTTTATGAATGCCTAAGGTCATAGTTGATCCACAGTTACCTCCGACATCCGGTCAAAACCTCTGACCCCCCACCCAAAAATGGCTTCCAGGCTTTACTAGCTGGCTGCAGTGGTCAAAATAATGTATTGTGAGGTTCTCAGCAAATGTGACCATATTCACAGCCCCAGTGTGGTTTCTGTCAGGAACAATAAGCACTGTGGCTTTCAGCTTTAACTCCTCACAGCTATCGCTCATGGAGCCTCTCGGCTCTTGTCTTCTGTACCAACACCACACAACACCACTCTGCCAGCATCAAACAGCTAGGACCAAACAGACCATGCCTGCTAGTGCCACACTCAAAGGCTAGGTTCACATATTGGCATTATATACATTTAATGTTCTCATGTGGAAAAACACATTTGAACATGTAGGCTTCCAATGATCTCAGAATTAGATCCCATCAGCCCTCTGCATCTTCAGAGGTGCTCCAATAAGCTCTCTGCGGTCACATCATTTATCCTTAAGGCCAGGACCACTTCAAGGCCCTGTGAGGTGCATGGCGCTGAGGCCAGTGGTCAGGTCAGGGTGGGGTCTGTGGACATGAGCGTAATGACGGAGAGACATTAAAAAGGGATGCAGCAATACTGTTATCATTATCATAATAGATGCCCTCAGAGGTCACCCAAAGTCACATTTAATGGATTTTTAATTTTATTTTGAGGCTGAAAAATGACAAGCCTTTATTTTGAAAGCCACACAAACTTGATTATCCAAGTTTTCAATGTTTCCAGTGCTAACAACTTCATTAGATGCTAATCATTCAGAACAAGTTTTTATGACCATGGACATTATTGAAAATCCATCACTTTTATAATGAATTTGTTACATATGTTACATGTCATTGAGCGGATGCTTTTATCCAAAAGCGACTTTTTAATTTAAACTAATTTGAATGAGTGACTTGGATCCTTTATCCTTGAATGGAATTGATTCCACTGTGTCATTGAGGGAGCAAGTGTTAGGTTCAGTTGGATCAAAGTGAGTTTTTGGTTCTTTCATTCATGAACTAGGTTCCTCTCCTTCATACCAGACTCCTGCAGGCATACAACAAAAAACTTTAACCTTTTCAGGCTTTGTCAAAGCTGCTATGAAATCGATTCTTCCTTGGCAATATTTCAAACTGATCCACCAGTGAAAAGCAACACATTTACAAATCTAGATCAAGATGAATTTTCATGAAGCAATAAGTCAGTATTCGGTGGCTAAACACTTCCATGTACATCACATTCCAGCAGCTGCTTCACAACAAATGCCTTCCAGTATTCCCCGTAAGGAAG
>NC_045748.1:18690448-18691031 GCF_008692095.1 Etheostoma spectabile | reverse complement strand
TGTGTGTGTGTGTGTGTGTGTGTGTGTTCCTTTCTTTCTAGTTTGTTCATGTATTTGAATTGATTTGATTTCTTTATTTGAAGTACAGGTTAAATTGAATGATTTGTTTAGGCATCAGGCATCACATCAGCCATTGATGTTCCTTATTCACTGTGTAGCTGTGTGGACAGTTGAGAGCACTGTGAATCTTTTCTAACCCCTCTGCATGTGAATGTGTGTGTGTGTGCATGTACTTTGACTGTGTATGGATGGAAGTGGGGCTGTGGGGTGAGTGATGACACTGGCGGTGTAATCCCACCGACATCTGCTTTTAATCTGCAACATGAAAAAGACACTCTTGTGACCCCATACCTGCCCCCAACCATCCTCTATCCCAACCCTGCTCCTTCTGCCTGATGTTGCTCTCTCTCATTTGAACCCAAATCAAATAGCGGATCAGGTTACAAAAGGTTTCCACCACAACTCGCAATCAAACATACAAAAGCGGGAGTATTTATTCATTTTTTGTGCACTCAGCCATGCCTCCATAGCTCAGGATTTCACTCAATATGGAAGCAACTGCTGTTTTTCCAATGTTTTTTTT
>NC_045748.1:18684167-18690438 GCF_008692095.1 Etheostoma spectabile | reverse complement strand
TTTTTTTTAAGTATGATTTAACAGCATACATGAAGCAGACTAACTTTAATTTTGTCAGTGAAGATCCAGCTAACCCGTTAGTATCCAAAAATAAAAGTTGCACACTGCTGTTTCTGAAAACCGCGTCCATTTCCTTTTTAAATTACTCCATGTCCCGGATTGAGTTGACAAGAGATGAAAAGAGCTCTCGAGGTTTGTGAGAATGTGGGTGTATGTACAGCATGTGGGGACTTTCCAGTGGATGACGATTACTTCACTAGAGTAAAGTATTTATTCAGTAGTAACTGAGGGAAATAATACAGCAGCTAAAATCCCAGCCTGAGCGGATGAGCAAGAAGAGGATGTGGGTGATTGAAACATGGCTGCAATTTGTTTTAACTGGCTGTAGAAATAAGTATGGCAGATCTCTTAGGGCTTGGTAGTTGTAAATCTAAAGCCTTGCAGGGGTACTGTCGGTTCATAACCTTTCTCTCTTTTTTTGCTCTCTCTCTCCCTCCCTTACACCTCCCAGGGGTACATTTAGCTTGGGAAATGGAGCTTTTCTTTGCTTTATTTGACTTCCTTGTCACTGGCAAACTCTCTTTACCCCTCTCCCTCTCTCTTTCTCTTGTTGTCTAAAACACACACACACACACTCACACTCGCCTTGACCCATGTTTTGCAGGACTCCTAACTGTTGGTGTGTAGACCAGTCGTGGGAGGACAAGGACACAACACAGAGATACATTAGACTAAATCACTTCCCCGTTTCAGCAAACAATGGTTCTGGGAAGTCGTGTTATTTGTCTGTGATCTGTATTCTCTCTGTCTTCCTATAACTGCATATTTGAATTAATTGTGCCATGGTGAGTTAAAATGTATACACTCCATATTTTACAGCTACTGTGCGTACTCTACTTCTCTCTGCAGTTGTTTCAGGAGATACAGTGTTTGTAAAAGCAGCAGTTGTATATATTTTTCTTAAAGATAGGATGCTAAACATGGAAAAACATCAGACATTAAAAGGGTCTTTAAATTTCAAACAAAGAAAGAAATTGGGCCATGTGAATAGTTTGGCTTTATTTATACATCTTTGCTTCTACTCCAGGTGAATGGAATTTCATTTACAGCATGGAAACATAACATTCCAACCATCCAAAAATTCATGTGAGTTTCAATACTGTGAGCAACACAAAGATAATTCCATCCATTTCAATTGTTTTGTGTTGGTAGCAGAAAGACAAATATCTCAAAAACCTGTACACAAAACAAACCGTTTGCATGAATAAATACCACTTTAAAAATGTAGGCCTAATTTGGGTAAACTGACCCTTTTATTGGTCTTACTAGAAAAACAAACTTATTCTGACTGCGTGTGGAGGTGCCAAGCAAATCTCTCTGACACCTCTGGTTCAAGGCCTTTGCCTCACCAGTGTTTCGCCGGTTTGGTCAGACTGACTCTCTAAAAACACACACGCCTACATGCACATATCCACATACTTTCATTTTCTCCATCACCTCCAATATCCCCACTTCCTGATTCCTTCCTTCCTTCCTATAAGAGCTTTGACCGAAAAGCACTGTAGTAACATTTACACACAGCTCTGCGGGTTGTAACGGCTACACACTGCTGCATCCCATCTCACTCTCAGTCTCCGCTGTGGGTCAGTACTCAGGGTTTACACAGGGGGCAAAGGTGTTAATGCTACATGCTTTAAAGAAGTACAAGATGTCTTCACTTCAGTTCTAACAAGCACCCTGGGTAAAAGCTGGAACTAATCTGAGGTGTGTGTGTGTGTGTGTGAGTATGTGTGTGTGTGTGGCAGAGCAATGCATTTAAGTAAGTAGGTGAAGTTCAGAGGTGCTCTCATGGCTAGTAGTAAATATGGCTGACATTATTTCTGTAGTGCTGAGGTTTCTCACTCTTTGCACAAGAGAAATTCTCTGGGATTCTGTTTTGCTTTAGTACAAACAAGGCCAATCATTCTGCACAGTGAAAATGCAGGGACATTGGAATAGCACTGGTTGCTGTTTAGTTTCCCATTAATGTTTTTATAGTGTTTCTCAGCAGATATTGCACAACTCTCAAATGTAAATACTTCTATAAAGTACGGACGTTTATGATTAAGAGTCTACCTTGTATACATAGTATCCATTTTAATTTATTTACTTTGTCTATCATACTTTGTTCTTTACCTTACTTGTCTCCGCTCTTTCCTCTGCTCCAGTGATCTTTATTTTTTTCATGAGCAGAACCATCTCGTTATCTGTTTTTATGCATGCGGAGCAATATTTTAAAACCCAATTGATTATGTGCCTATGATCAACTTGGTGAGAATGTGAAGATTTGCATAGATATATATCACAATTTTGTCTTTGGCCTGAAGTGACAAGGTATATTATGCTTTTGACATTAATATCAGCCACCAAAAATAAGATCGTTGCACATTTAGTTCAGTAAAAGTTGGCTTAGGTCATAGCACTGGGAATGAATGAAAACACATTTGCGAGCAAATCAATTTTTATAACCTTTGCTTGTTTATTAGATATTCTGAGGCAAATGCAATAAAGTGTCCAGAGCCAATATTCTATGCCATGAGGGGTGGTGGAACAATTCCAAACAGTAATGTCACCTCTATGGACAAGTGCTGTGTTTATGAGTGAATATGTTTGATTAAACCCATACAGTACTGGAAATGACAAAATGCTGTTTTTGTGCACTGCACTTCTTGCTTGGATGGAAACAGACATACACATGCACCCTCCACTCTAAACACACATGCACATTAACAGTCACACACACATGTTGTCCTCCCATCTACAGTCAAGGGAAGTAATGAAAACAAATGGCAGAGTTCTATTCCCGCTGGGACCTGAGGAGGAACTTAGTCATCAAGCTAATTTTATTCTTGTCTGGCCCAGAGACTCCATTTCCTCTGGGTGTTTTTACAAACGCCGGGTTGCACCACGCCATGGGCCAGTGATGGATATGAGGGCCTGATGGCCGGATGGCAGATGCTGGCCCTGTAACTCAAGCTCCAAACACTCGCTGATGACCCCCCTTGCAACCCGTGCGTTCCTCACTCAATGCAATGTTGCTGCTTGGGTGCGCATATGCAAAGTTGTACTTGCCAAACAAACTGTACTTTTGTTTTCTACACTGAAAGATATGTACAGATTGTCTAATGTTACACAAGTAGCCTATTCATTCTTCTATGGAAGATGAAAGGAAAAAAGTACCATACGCATGATACAGAACCAAGAATACAGTCAGCAACGGTTTTTGGCTATGAGCCACTACAAAGGATCCTTTCTCATCCCTGATGTCATTGTGGATTTGTATATACAGTACATAACTTTTTCTATATTAGATTTTCTCTTTACTACTGTACATCTTAAAAATATTTTCTATCGTGAGAAACATGCCCCCCAAACTATAATAGGACAATACATTTCAATAACTACAGTAGATGCTGTAAAGTAGGAGCCCAAACCATAAACAAATCACAGACATAGTTGAATGCGTTATGTCATTAGTTACAGTAAGTCTGCTAATCATGTAGTTAGAGTATGACCTTTCATATTACAAAATTGTAAATACGTCTGATTACTTCCGCCTTTGCTTCCCTTGTATGTTGGGGGAAAGAATCATGTTACAGGCAGCAGCAAGTTGTAGGTTAACAGCTTAAGCAGTGAGAGCTCTGGTTTCTGCTGCAGGCTACTGAGCAGAGATTTCAAAAGGCTGCTTAAGCCTGCAACAAATTAATTAATAACATAATTTGTTACTATATGGGCAGACATTTTTAGTTTCCCATATGTAAGGGGGATCTGCTGTCATAAAACTGATAGTAGTCATGTATCCATTTCAAATAAAATGATAAAACCAATGTCAAAATATGTATGTTGTTTAAACTTATTTTGTCTGAAAATGTTTAAGTTCACAAACAAAACATGTTACGGTGTTCCATTACAAAATGGCAAGCATTTTCCCCTGTTCTTTAAAATGTAAAGTTTAACAGCATTTCCCTAAGATTCTTATAAAAGGCTCTGCAGAACAGGGAGCTCATTTCTTATAACTGTAGATTAATAATGAATGCTAAAAACTCTTTTTTTTGCCAAAAGTTGTGGCTCAAGAGAGACAAGCATGTCACAATGCTTCATTGGGTTAGCTGGATTAGTTGGATCAGTTTTACATCTTCCCATTCTTGCTCGCACCAAAGTCCCATTCTGCGACATTCGCACAGCTGGGAGCATAGGACACTTGGGACAGCGCAGAAAGAAAGCCAAATGGCCTCCTGTTAAAACTCTTCTGTTACCAGCTTGAAGCCCTCATTCCAATGCATGGATAATTTAGTGACTGTACCCTTTTAGTCTTGGCTGTGGCCCGCAACAGCAAATAGAACCTTATTGTTGTTGATTTGTTAGTATGCAACAACTTGCAGGAGAGAAGGGAAACATTAAAAAGCAATTAATATACTGGAGTGCGAAGGAAAAGAGGAGTCGCCTAGGCCTCCAGTGGGACTGGCGTCATCTGCAGCACAACTTGAAAATGCAGAAAACATGGAAAAGATGGCTTTTAGGGTGACTTCTGCTCATTCCTGCAGATGGATGACTGACGGGTGCGAGCGAGGGACAAACAAAGGCAGTTTACAATCAGCATAATCAATGTGACATCAGCACAGCAACATAATGCACGGGGGTTTGAGTGGAGCGGAGATGGAGCACAATTTTTTCTTTTTAATAAAACGATGTGTTCTATGAGATTCAAATTTTCTGATCTTTTTCCTGAAAATTTTTCCTCAGGCTTTTACCGCACATAAAAGAAGCCTTAACATCGGCGGGATATCAGTGGCACCCACTTTAAAAGCAATCAAGTATGCATTTAAATTGCAAGCTGACAGGTTCAGTACTGGTCTTCTGTGCATTATTGTAATGCAGGCGCAGTTACTTCTGTTTCTCCACTTGAGTATTACTCACAAGTCATCATAAAATGAGTTACCCTGGCTTGAGATTAAAGGTATCTCACATTACTTGAATGGACCCAACATGAAACGGAAGATAAAGTAGAATTATGCTTTCTGTAAAAAAGCATGCAAGCATCTTCACATTTATCAGTGGCTTTCTACATGCATGGGGGAGCTCTTGTCTAGGCCTTTGTGGCTCTGTTCAAAAGAGACTTATGGGAAATTTACCAGCTTTCAACACATGGACAATGGTGGGTGTTGTGGCGGAGTTTTCCGAAGTACCTTGTGCTCAGAGTAATCCTCACCTTTGTTCAAAGGCGTTTTTTTTGCAATACTTCACATGATGAGGTTTTACTATGATTTTTTTTCACGTTTGTCATTGACTGGTCTTTGATTCCATCAACCCCCCCCAACTCACACACATATAGACAACATACAGACAGACGGATGTTTACGAAACAAGTTTTTGCTGGGCCCTCTTACTTCCCACTAATCATTTTGGTCCAAGGCTAAGAAGAGGAGGCGGCCATCCCTTCTAGTGGGAACCAATGCAACCTTGCATATTTCTTCTATTACAATAAATAAAGTGGAAATCAATTTGGGCTGTTTCTTTCTGTAGTGGGTATGGGGATTAATACAACCAAGGTAAATGTTCTCTGTGAAAATGCAAGCCTGAAAAAAACACATTGTGAAAAACATAGAATGGCAAACCTTGGTCTGAACACCATGGTAACGGAGCATAAATAGCTTATAATGATATTTCTTTCAAATCTGGGAACTAAACACCTAAGAAAGTGATAATTACAAGAATTGGTTACAGAATGAATAGAAATGAATGGAAAGCCTCACGAAGGTTCATTATTATTGCATGAGGTTGTTGCAAAGTACAAGTATTGTAAATAGAAATCATCTTACAAATCTAGAAATTAGTACAGCCGGTACACTAAAGACAGGCATAATATGCTTTAATCACAAGATCAAACTAAGCCCATGAACAACTCTTATTTTTTTCCTTCTTCAGCTACATGATGCAACATGTGTTGGGCCTGTGCACCAAAGCCCAGGTGTCATGGTAGCTACATGATGGCTTTTTCCTGCTACAAAACCCGTTTATCATCTGAGGGGCCTGTTGGGTTTTATCTCTGCCTGGCTTACTTTGAAGCACTTGATCCTCACTTATGTCTGCCATTTGGGGCTTATTGTGTCATGGAAGAGGTCATGAAGAGTGCAGTATTGCTGGCTGCTCTTCCTCCTGCAATGCATTCATCTTGGACTGCCTAGACCATACTCCTTGTGATGATAGATAGATAGATAGATAGATAGATAGA
>NC_045748.1:18682472-18684157 GCF_008692095.1 Etheostoma spectabile | reverse complement strand
GATAGATAGATAGATAGATAGATAGATAGATAGCTGAAGAGAGAGAGAGGGGGAGTGTGACAGACAGACAGTGCCAGGCAGAGCTGAATCAATTAAGGCACATCAAATCAAGAATTCATGCACACTGAAAGTGACAAATATTGGCTGAGGCGGTCAAAGCCTTGACATGGCTTACCCCCCATCATTAGGATTGTCATCATTCTCTCTCTTTCCTATCCTCTCTTGCTGATGTTGTATGTGTTCTTTACCTAACAACAGGAACACAATATCTACAGATGGATGAACACATACATGCACACAAATACAGTGCAAAGCGTGCCCAGTACAGTTCTGCATGAGCAAAAAACTGCGACCTAAACCTGGCCTCTACCGATGTCTTTAAGGCCTGATTCATTTTAAGCCAAATTTAAGAGCTGAACCTGACCCAAGACAATTTTTTTTTTTTTAAACATTATTCCAAATTTGACGATTAGCACATCAAGCTTATGCAACACATTTGATACACCTCGACTAATTTACATATTTATGATCATTACTATCCAGTAGCGGGTAAACCATTAGCCATCTTTCCCCCTCGTTGGAACGCTTAGCACCGGATAAAAAGAAAAAGAATGTAAAAGGAAAATTCATTGTAAAAAGGAAGGACACAATAAATCAGTTCAGTTCCTCAGATCCAGGCAAACTGCTGAACACAAAGTATCACCCATTACAACATTTTTGCGAGTTATCAACCCCTTTCTTGCCCCAATCTTCGCTTACTCCTCGGGTCATCCGGGTGTTGTCAGCTGGCATGGACATATGTCTGACACTTCCGTCTGTCTGTTTTCTGTCTGTGTCGCTCTTCCTTGTCTGATCTCTAACCCCCCAATACTCATGTCACTGTCCCTGTCAGCCATGGCCCACATCAACAAGTAGTGGCCACTTGATATGTTTGTATGGGGATTTCAGGATGAACGTTACCGGGTTTTGAGAGAGGAACATCTGGTGGGGGGAAAAGGTTACAGTATAGGGATACCACACGAGCCCTCTGCAGAATTCCTTCCATCAGATAAATCAAGCCAGCAAGTCACAGTGAAACAGTAGGGGCAGGGGAGGGATGAGAGGGAGGGAAGGGACGTTAACTCAATCCTGCCTGAGAGGAATGGAGTGCTTTGGAGATGGGCCTCTGTAAAATGGCCATCTCTCTTTCTGCATGCGAGTCTCTTTCCCTACTTTCTTTAAAGGATGTTCTCTCAAATTACAAAAACAAAATCATATTTCTTCATTTACCCCAAGTAAACTATACATGGAGAGTTAGGGTTGTATTGAGCAAGTTTTGAGATCTGCCTCCAACCTAGTACACTTTGGTACAAAGTTTAATTTGTGGTGTTCATTGCATTTAACACAAAAAAGGCATTTAAAAACATCTACACCAACATGTCCAGAATCAGTGTCCCAGTTACTGCTCAACAGTTTTCTTTAAAACAGTTTTCTTTGGACTGGTAGCTGGAGAGGTGCCAGTTCACATACTGGGAACTGCCAAGGTGCAATTGAGCAAGGCCCCAAACCTCCAACTGCTCGGGGTTCCTTTCCATGGGCAGCTCCCTCACTCTGACATCTCTCCATTTAGTGCATGTATAAGCACTGAGCATGTGTGTAATTCAGACCTGTGTGTAACAATGTGTGTAATAACAACAGAGTGTAAA
>NC_045748.1:18676775-18682462 GCF_008692095.1 Etheostoma spectabile | reverse complement strand
TCCCCTTGTGGGACTAATAAAGTATACATTATTATTATAATTACTTTCTACAGATTCCCCAAAACTGTTGGCTGTGAATCCAGAGTTAACCGGACATTGTTTCTGGAAAGAGAGTATTGAATTTTTAAATGCAATTACATGGACCTTCACTAAATATAAGTGGAGGCAGAAATCTCAGAGATGGATATCACACAACCTTTCTTTATATCTCTAAAATGTTGTCCAAAGTGCTGTTGTGTAGCATGACCTCAAGAAACCTTTACTGCAAAACTTGAAAATTACAGATCCGCCTTCAGCCCAGCATTGGCTAAATTACTTTTCAGGCACCCTCCACCTTCAAATAATACAGTTTGCTATACATGACAAATTTGAGGATTCAAGCCCCCTTACTTTTCTGGAGGGAAGTCCATAAAGATTTAAATGATGACTCTCAACCTTCATCAGACACTGTAGCTCTTAGAGGATCAGTCTGGAGTGTTTTTTCTTTCTTTTCTTAATTAGTGCACTGATATGAACTTTCAATAAAGATTGATATGACAATTTTAGATCATAAATACTGAACCAGTTCCTTATTCCTTAAACATTTCAAAACATAACCCTAATAAATGTCCTTTCTCAGTCCCAATGTAGGCCAATGATAAATGTGTAGAAGAACTCCTTTTTTGATCGCTGATACCAACAAGCACTGGCCATCATAATATCCCCCCATCCATCTCCAACCATCCCTTCTTTACTGTCATGTCGGGGGAGCAGAAAAGTGAGGCAGACATGAGTAAAGCACATGTCAGGAGACGTAAGAGCTTCTGTGGTGGCCAACGAGATGAAGCTGTCAGAGGAAATGCTGTCAGTGCCAACACCCAAGTATCAAGGGCATCTCTGTGTCTTCTCCTCCTCTGTGCCTGTCCTCTGTTGCCTTGCTTAATTACACTGAATGTACGCTACTACTGCTATTGTCAGGGGCTTGACGTGGCTGAACTGTTGGCATGCATGAAGCCAAGTTTTGACACAGTGCCCTGGAGACTGCACTGTGTTGTTTATATTTGCTGTTGAAGGCTTGTGTGCAGAGGCAAGTGAGTTGAGCTCAAGATAAGGGTCATGTTTGCCCTTTGTGATTTAAAATAGTTAAAAATGGGTATTTTAAGAGTTTGTGCAATTAATTTACATGTGTGTGTTTGTATGTCAAAGTATGTGTACTTCCCTGCATGTTGAGCACACAGTTGTCACACATAAGATATTAAGATATACCCCCTTGGTGTTAACTCACTCCTAAATCAATATATTCCACTCGGGTTTCAGATTGGAAGAGTCGGGTTGTGCTCAGGTTTCACAATGCAGTTTATGCTTGATGAAAAATGCCTGGTGTGTGTGTGTGTGTGTGTGTGTGTGTGTGTGGGGCTGGCAGTGGACGCATACTTCACACCCCAGATTGACCAGGAAGTAGTTGACAGTTCTCAGTGCCCTGGCCTGCTGCTAATTTCTCCACTTCCTTCCTGCTAGCCTAGCTTAGCATCAATCACCTCTCTCCACTCGCAGCGCTAGTGCAACCCAATTTCCTTAATGCTGATTGCACTGTAAACCAACTCTCCTCACCCGCTCTGGCTCTTGTTCCGTTTTACTCGTTCATTCTTTTGGTCTTTCCTTCCACAGCTTCTTCTTGACTTGACAAAGCAATGATTCAACTCCTAAAAGCCGCTTAGCTGGAATAGTCTGCCATAGATTCTGCTTCTATTTTTAAGGGTTTCCACCTATTGCTCAGTGAATGTCAATATTTAATGTTCAGCTATAAACCCAGTTGTTTTTCTTTTTTTTAAAGTTAGGAATGAGTTTGTTTTCATTCTACTTGACAAGAGTGTGTATCATACACAATCTCTAAGTCATAACCAGAAGATTTTCATTGGCATTCCCTGGTTTCTAAATCTGTGTGCTGTAGAGTGCAGAGGGCTATGTGAACAAGTGAGAGGCGATCCCTGCTTCCCGCTGAATCATGTGAAATTCCCTAAATGTTTCAATTTCTGGGCTCAACATCAACTCAAGAGGAGGCTAGCTATTTCTCACCTTTGCCTAATCTGTACACCCAGCCCTCATATAAGGTCAGGAACTGTACCAGAACATGTATGTTTACATATTCATGTGTGTGTGCTCATGCTTCCTTTTAACTCCAAGGCACGTAAACCAGATTTTATTTTAAATGTCTTTTAATTCTTTTTAATTTATTGTATTAGCGTCATGTGGGATTTAACCACTGTAATCCTGACTGGGATTTTGTCAGTGCTGCAAGTAGATAAAAGTATTTCTTACCGTGAGAAGAGTTAGGCCTGAACACCGCAGCTATCAGCTCTCACCTCATCAATGTCATTCCAGCCAATTATAGGATCCAGCGCCAGAATTCTCCGCCACCACACCCTTTCACAAACATGGGCCCTCCGACCGACAGAAAGAATTAATACAGTCTATAAAAAAATTTTTAATGTGCAAATGGATGATTTTCTTCAAGTTCTTCTGTTTAAATCTAGGGATTTTAAATAAATTGAAGATTGCTCATGTTGCAATGTAACATTTACTTTGTAGATCGTCAGCTGTCATTGACAAGAACAATTGTGTGCAACAACTTGTTTACTAATTTGTACAAATCAAGGCATTCCAATGCAAACCATTGTTAAACAGTTTTCAAACATTACCATATTCCTTTTACTCTGTAGACATTGGTTTGTCTGCTTTTGCATCTTCTCTCTGAGTGAGTGCATTCATGCGTGTGTGTGCATGTGTGTGTGAGAGAGACTCTTGCAATCCAGTAGCAGGCCTTTCCCAGTGGAGAGATTGATGAAGTGCAGTGGCCTGGGGGCCAAGGGAGTATAAGTTCCCTGCTGGGACTTCTCTCTGGCCCACTGAGCACACCACAGCCACAAAGGATACATCACTCAATCTGCTTCTGACACACACGCAGTCTCTGCACTGGACAGCATAAGGGCTGAACGGCTAGAAAGAAATTGTAGCTGCGTTTACTCTTGTCTTAATGGCTGGTACAGAGCGGTTCATGTTTCATCCTTGCTTCAGGGCCTACCACTGACATGCTGCTACATTATGTTAGCCTGTGTTTTGTTTGGCTCTGTTTGGTAGAGTGTAGTGGGATAGGAAGTGGGGAAGGGGGAGGGGGGGTTACAATTGAAGGCTCAGCATGAGGACCACTCCAACACAAACAGTAGGAGGCTAATGCCTGGTGTGCCTTGCTGCACACATACTGCTGTGTTACGTGCAGTCCAAGTCACAGATGGAGAAATTTTGTCACTATGTTTGTGTGTTTTGGGTTTGTATTGGGATTTGCAGTGTAAATGTCAACAGGTTCAGCTTCCAAAATCATCTGGGGTGTATAGTCTCCATTGTATACTGTGTCTGTGCATGTCATGTATAAGTGTTTAGGGGAGGGGGGGCCCACAAATGCTGCACGGTGTTGGGTGGCATGCACGTCACATTGGGCTGATGGATGGCTCAGATTGCTGTGACCAGGATACCCCAGCTTCCAATGTTACTAGCACGAGCAGTGCTTGCGCAGCCACTGACACTGACTTGTCTGGGACCGCCTGGACTGGCGACATAGTCTGAGAGATTCCCGGAGAAAGCCCCTGGTGCGTACACATACTTGCATACTGACACACACGGCATGAAAAGTGGGGGTTGGGTTGCCCTGACAAATTACCCACATCCACGGCACTCTGGTGTCTCAGCATTGGGGGAACATGATGGCCCAGTAGGAGGTGGCTAGATAAGTGCAAGGTCAAGGAATTGAGTGGCGAGGGCACCCAAAAGCCATGCTTTCTCTACATAAGGCAGAGGAGGAGGCATACATTTATTTTAAGTCTCTTTATCCAATCTATCACCACAACCTGTGTATGTTGGCACAGAGACTCAGCACAGAGTATGTGAAGGTGTACATGTTTGTTTGTGTGGGCATGCGTGTGTGGAGCAGCGAAGCCTGGCGTTCCAGACTGCCGGGAGAGGATTAGGAGTCTGGAATGCAAGACACTCCTTGACCCCAATGTGACCTTTGAGGCTAAATCCCTTGCCCATATCTGTCCCTCATGGGTCATGATCCAATTGGTAGCCCCCTTTAGAATGCTGACCTCTTATGCACCTCGTCACTCAGTCTGCTTGAAACATCTCCATTCACTGACAGTGGGGCCTAAGCCAGGCTGCTAGGATAACAACTGCAGGATTCTAGTTGTAGACCAGTTCCTCAGGGTACGAGAATAACATTTCTAAGCAGAAATTCAGAGACATTTTCGTTAATGCAAGTCTACTTAAGGAAATAAAAAAATATATCACTCTTGTTCTGCCTTTCAAGTGTCCATGTACACCTAAAACATAAATGAAGCGTTTCACTTTTCCATATTTTGGAGGCCTGTACGCCTTTCCATTTGCGAGCGTGTCGACCAAGAATGACGTTAATGGAGGTGGAGAGGAACGAACACATCAGAACGGCGGGTGAGTGGCAGTGACACTGAGCAGCAGCAAAGAGCTGGGTGGCAGGCAATCAGAGGCTCTCTTTCTCTTTCACTTCAGTCCCACATGACTGACTAGAGAGATGAGAGACAGATGGGCGCCCCGCTCGCTACTGTGGCCCCCTGAATAAAATATCATACTTCTGATTAATTCATTTTTTATCTGCATAGAGAAAAACATTATTGTTTTTAGACGCTGTTCAGATGGCATCTATTGTTGATTCAGGTTCATTCAATAAATTGTCTGTTTACACTTTAAATGGTACACTTAAGTTATTGAATTGCAGTCACTCAATTAATAATTGTGGTCCAAAGATGACATTAAATAAATTGTAAGTCCATTTGTTTTTACAATAGCATTACACTGTGCAACAATTATCTGTAATGTTCAATTGATCATACTTGTTTTGTTATTTTTAAGATTACTTTTTTTTTGCATTTTAGGCCTTTATTATTAGGAAAGCTTAGACATGAAAAGGGAGAGAAATGGGGGAATGACATGCAGCAAAGGGCCGCAGGTTGGAACTGAACTCGCGGCGAGGACTGAGCTTCTCTATGTGGGTGCACGCCCCACTAGATGAGATACCCAGGCGCCCGATCATTCTTGTTTTAAAGGAAAAGTTTGACATTTAATGAAAAACACATTCACTTAGAGTTCTATGAGAAAATTAATACAAATGCTAAATATAAAGGTACAGCTACTAATTTGTGGCTCAGACAGTGACTTCCTGGAGTCTTGTCATCGTTGCAGTGAAGGCTTCAGGAAGTCACTGCACCTGGGCAGGAAATGCTCCAACTCATACCTCTGTAAAACCACATTTTTTTTGTTTTTACACATTTTAATTAGTATGTTTAGGGTTGTCAAAATGATTCCATTAATAACAAGTTAACGCAAATTACTTTTAATGGGTAATTAACGCACGCATCTGTGATTTTTATCTGTTAAGGAATTCAGGAAGCTGCATGACTAACGTCGACAGTGTTGCCAACTTGCCGATGTTTTCGCTAGATTTTGCAACTTTTCAGACCTTCTTAGCAACTCATAAATACACTGAACATGAGCTGAACTTTTCTATGTACACGAAAGGCTTATTTCTCTCAAAAATTATTCACAAATCTGTCTAAATCTGTCCAGCACTTCTCCTTTGCTGAGATTATCCATCCACCTCACAGGTGTAGCATATCAAGATG
>NC_045748.1:18671388-18676765 GCF_008692095.1 Etheostoma spectabile | reverse complement strand
AGCATGATTATTGCACAGGTGTGCCTTAGGCTGGCCTAGGCTGGAGAAGTGCTCACTAACACAGATTTAGACAGTTTGTAAACAAGATTTGAGAGAAATAAGCCTTTTGTGTACGTAGAAAAAATCTTAGATCTTTAAGTTCAGCTCATAAAAATAAGGGCAAAAACAAAAGTGTTGCGTTTATAATTTTGTTCAGTCATTTGTGTCATTCATTCCCATGCATGCATTCTACCCTCTGTTAAACACTAAACAGTGCTGCTCTCTCCCCCTCTGTCCACAGCACAGCAGCACTGCGCAGGCAGTCAGTAGGGGTGGGGTTGCCTGCACTGGAGGCAAAGCAGCGGAACAGAAGCGGTTCTTACGGGTCTTATGATATTTTACAACCATGAACGGGAGTGGATGGCTGGCAGAAACAAAGCTACTTGAGCAAAAATGGATGAATGAGTTTCAAAACCCTTCAGATAGTTCTCCCCCGAGACTGAAGTTCTTTGCATGTACTGTCTATATGAACTGAATTTGCAGCGGAATAGTAGACACTCACTTGAGCATTAAAATATTGAAAGACTGTCCCTTTTAAAGTACATTTAGAACAGTTAAATTAACACTAACATTTTCATCAATTGACAGCCCTATTTTGTAGGGATTAAAGAAAAAAGATATGACTTGTTAATAAGTGAGCTGATGTTCTGTTGCTGTCTCTCTCTTACTTAGTCTCACTCTCTTGTAATGCTATCGTACAGTCCATCAGATTTGTGTATAGTTTTTCAGTTACAAAGAATCTTTTTGGCTTTGTGGCTTGATTCTGCAAATTGACTCATAATATACTGCCTCGATAATTGTATTTTTTTTATATGTCACCTATTATATCACTGTTCAACAAAGACAAAATTTTGTGGAGCCAAAGAAATTACTCCTACTACTTTTGCTATCCACACAACACAAAGCTCACATCATGATTACCCACAGATGATTGTGATGGCTCCACATTATTTAATTCAGAAGAAGGTAGATGGCTAGAATCCACTGCCTATGTTAGGGGTATGTAGAGTTAAATCAACATAAAATTGAATTATAATGGGTGTAGAAGAAGGAGATAGTATAGATTTAGAAGGGAGGAGAAAGTGACACGATCAAGGGTTACATGTGGCACCTGTTATGGAGTTGTGGCAGCAAGGCTGGAAGTAACAAGGCAGTAGAGAAAGAAAATAGGTGGTAGGAGCTGGTCAATAGCCAGTAACTTTGGTTGATGTTATGAATCTAATGTCTAAATTAATAATTCACTTATAGAAGAATACTCAAGCTAGAATCAGACTGGTCCTTTCCTCTGTGTTTTCTTGACTTCATAAAACTGTGAGTGTGAGCTTGTTTGTGAAAATGAACACACATGATTGCGTTGTTTTTCAGTGTTTCAGTGGTTTTCTGTGCATCTGTCTCACAGGAGCAAAGAAGCAGCTGTGAGAAGCCTGGAAGGTCCCCCAACTCTGCCCCTCACCTGTGTCACATCTGCCTCCCAGTGCCATCAAGGTGCGTCAATCTTCAACCCTGGCATCTCTTTACCTGTGGCACTACGCTGCACCTTCCTGGCTAGCACGCTTCTATCCTCCCCCATCCCTCCCACCTCTTGTTCCTCACGGCATCTGTCACTCACCTGTCATTTCTCTCATCAACTCCTGCCTCCATCCTACCTTCTTGAATTGGGCCTCGGCGAGGGCGGGGAGGGAACCATTGGAGCGAAAATGGTGACCACTTTGCCCCAGATCCAGGTTTAGCTGCTGCGAATTATGACACATCAGGGAGGTGTTACTCCTGCACCAGTGTTACATAGACATATCAATACTTTTATTGTACTTTGCAATGATAACAATAACGAGAAATCAGAGATGCGCTAGAAAGTAAGAAAGAAAGAAAAAGATCCTCAAGATTTTGTTTCATTAAACTATTGTTTCCTTTGCTACTGAGTCATTGTATTACTGTAAATTAAAAATAAGAACCAAAACCTTTGAAGATTCTCTGCCGCAAATTGGATAATTTTGAGATTTATCCTCATTCATCACCACACCTGTTTCCAGTCATGTCTACATAATCCTTTCTCAGTGAGAAAACATATTTGTCTTATTTTTCTGAGCACAAAGGAAGATATCATATTCATTTTGGTAATTTCCCATAGTTTCAGGAGACCAAGCGACACAAGTATTTACCTACATAAATTTGTTCCTTCTTGGCATCTGTGACAACACAGTTTTCTGAAATTTCTTTGCGGCCTAAGGGTCTGTTTTGAGGAAAATGATCAAAGCAATGCTACTCTTGAAGGTTTAAAACATTAGCAGTAACAAATTTGCCTCCACTAAGCCTGCTATTCAGGTACATTCTAAACTATTGACAACATTGTTAAAATTCCAGCCCTTCACTGGGTGGAAAGACCCCACAGGTGAATCCATGATTGATGAGCTTTACTGAAGACAAACATGTCTTCAGGCAAATGGGATAGTTACTTCCTATCATATTTTTTTTTTTCCTTTTGGAAAAGTGTTTTCTCGGACTCCCTTCAGCACGCCAAGTCTCCCATGAGCAGTGAAGAGGCTATTTCAGCTTTCAGTGGCTGGACCTATCGTGAGTACTGTCTGAAATATTGCACAAATAATGATCAAAGCAGCTCCCTGCACTGGCTGGGCCCAGACAGTAAATCCAGCCTGGTGAGGGGCAGACAGTGATTTTGTTTCACATTTCCGCCCAAGACACAGCCACATGCAAGAAAGAAGAGAATAAAATAGATAAAAAAAGAGCCCTTGGCTGTGGCCCAAACTCCAGCCATATCAGTTAGGCTTTGCTGCCACGTGGCATATGGTACAAGACAAACTGTCAGCCTTTTTCCCTCCTGTCTGTGCTTGCTTAGAGATGACAGGAGCAAGAGCACGTTTGTGTCCCGGCAGCAGGCATCAGGCAGGCTTAGCGGTGATTTGGGGGGAAAAGGGGTGAAAGGCGGAGCATCTTGCTGTGGTGAGCAGTGATGCGTCTGCATGGCTAGGCGTGGGGAGCTACACAGTAGCTGCGGGGGACAGCGCTGTGGCTGCTATTGTGAGGAAACTGCAAATTGATCAAATTGTAGAGGCAATACTTTAGGCCTATTATCTGGGTCATGTCAATGTCTCTCTGGTCTCCAGTTGGTCACAGGGGCAAGTGGAGTGTGTATATGATTGTGTACAAAGAGTCGTAGCTTTTAATGCTGAGATTTAATTTTTGTGTGTGTGTCTAGTCAAACCTACATGCACATGTTGTTTACACTGTGCCTCTGCAACAAATAGAGCTAACAAACACAGTCTTCATTAGCACCAGTGTGATACTTCTCAACACTTTGTGGTGAAGGTGAATCTCTGGTCAAGTCCTGCAGATCACCAATCTTTAAGTATTTACACATCCTTATTAATCTAACTCTGGAGTTATGCATTGTTTTTCAAGTTTTCATTGCTGGATAAAGAAATTATTCTGGAGACAAGAGAAGCTGCCATTTCCATATATGCAATCTGACATCTACGAGTCACATTGTTCCCCTATCAGCAGTGATCACGGAGCCAGGCCTCTATCAGAGTTGACTTTAGCAGAGCATATCGTGGCTATTAGCTTAGCATGGTGCGTGATCTCCGTCTTGTCTTGTTGCTGAGGGTGCTGTGCAGTGCAGGGACACATGCATGAGGGAGGGCGTCGTCGTCACTTGTCACCACGCTTCTGTCATAGTCCCCGGAGTTTCGATGGCTCCCTCCGGTCCCTTGTCACTCCGCCTGGCTGGAAACAGCTGGTTACCAGAGCCAGTGCCATAACATGGAGGGGTGTATGGTACATGGTGGTATCAAATGCAGTACTGGGAGCAGCTTATGCATAGTAACCAGTTTATTTATTATCTCCTTTTCATTTTTATTATTATTTGGTATAATATATGTGTATCTTTTGGCTTTATGTTCATACCAGCTAATGTCAAACAGGTTTGATGAATGCAGCTCCTGACTCCAGCGACCACACAGCCCAATTGCTTGTAAATCAGCACTGCTGATATTAGCTGTTGAAGGCTAAATGGCCATTATGGATCCTCAACACTCTGACACGTTGTGACCTGCCTCCTCTGGTGAGGTATGTAGCACTGTGTGTGGGAAACACATACACACATATGCATGCATAGTTGTTCACTGCTCTGTGTGTGGGCCATGTTTGCCACCACTTACTGACAGGTCAGACTCCCATGGTGTGATCAAACAGCAGCCACAACTCTCTAGAGTTCACACAACACCCCGCCTGGTGGAGAGTGGACAATAAAAACAAGAGTGGTGGGCTTTCATCACAGGCTTTACCAAATCCTGGCCTATTCTTGCTCACTCATTTGGCCTAAATTTGTAAAGGGCAACTCAGAAATGTAAACTAAATGGAGCTGTGTGTTGGAGGTAGCTCCAACCTGCATACAGGAGATAATGTATCTGGTTTAGGACACCCAAAATAGCATTATTAGTCTCTCATTGCACATGGAAATTTTGCACTTAACTATGCTAAGTACCATCGGTCAAAGTTGAAGTTAAGGGTCAGTCTGTAAACTGTGATGAATGTTTACAACAGACAGTATGACAAATGCAAAGGTCCGTCGGTTGTGGGTCAAATGGTGGAGGTTGCGGTATGTGCTGTGCACATTAACCATTAGGCTACCTGGGTGCCCTATACAATTTTCTTTTTATCCAAATCATTTTGGCTAATCCTAAAACCTGTCTGGCCTGACTTTTCATGTTTTCTGCTTTATAAGTTATTTTTTTTATGATTTTGCAAGATTTCAGCAATTCTTATTTTTTACCAGTAACCATAATGTCCACAACAATCAAAATAAGACCAACTCAGATTTTCCTTTTAATTACCTTTTCTGTTACAGTGTCTCTATTGTACAAACCTTCAGAGCCAGGTACTTGGATCATGACGACAATACTTTGTGTGTCTACCACTCAGGTGCAGGGGGCAGATTTATTCTGACTTGTGCAAACAGTGGTGATTAGCTCTATAAAACTTCAGGCTAAACAGCCTGACGGCCAGTCAGCCAAGAGGTATTGTAGTGAGGAGGGGGCCCTATATGTAGAGCTATCAGCCCAAGCCCCTGTCCTCCACTAATGGAATTGTCCTCCACCCCAGGCTGTGTATTACCATAGATCTGTGGGATAGTCTCACTCCAGCAGGAGAGCCCAGTGATTTAATAAAGGGCCCCTTTCTGACTCACTTACAACACAACAACATCAAGACAGGCAAGTTCAGACATATAGCAAATAAATAAACAGAGGCTTCCTTCGGAAGTGGGATGCACAACTCAATCTGTGTGTGTGTGTGCGTGTCTCTCTCTCTCTCTCTCTCTCTC
>NC_045748.1:18670217-18671378 GCF_008692095.1 Etheostoma spectabile | reverse complement strand
TCTCTCTCTCTCTCTCTCTCACTCTCTCAATGACCAGGCTGATTATTCAAATAAGCTGTACCTTTTAGTCCACTGAAGAAACCAGAAATGACAAGTAGTTTGTGGTGTATGATTGTCGGCAGTCCTGAGTCTCTTTCAATTGAAACAAAGGACCTGTTTGGACATTATATAGAATATCATATTGCATTTCAAATTCTTTAGTAGTTTTAGTTGTAGTGTCAAAACAAGTTTAGATTTAATTTTTTCAAAGCAAGTTTTACCAACATCTTCATGCATGATAGTCTGCATTATCTACTGTGTATCTGTCCCTACAACTTCTATAAATACATCCGTGCTGTATAGAAACACTTTATTCTTGTCTGACTTTGTTCTCAGCTGGCGGACTGCCAATGGTGAGTGACAACTAACAAAACAATAGGCTACAGACAATGACATAATGCAATTTAATCCTTTCCACTTGGTATCGATTGTTACACCTTGGGGTGCAACATTTTAAGATTATATTGCTTTATCCAAGAGTTTAATATATTATTTTTGAAGAAGCAGCACATTTTTTTTGCTCATTCTCTCATTGACTCCAACAAAGCAGTAACCACAATCTGGCTGTCAGCAGAATTTGGACTGCGTTTGGACCATCTTTATTACATCATTGGTGTGAAGGGTATGGATTGTCTTGGAGTTTAGAATCAATTACTTTCTTTTGTCTACATTTGCCCTAAGTCTTTATTCACGTTGCTCAGCAGAATCATATATGTCCAGTGAGAATTAATCCACTAATTTATCCCTATGCCCCCAATTCAATCCCCATGTTGCTCGAACATTCCACTCACTTCAATATACTGTATATAAGCACAGCATCAGATTAAGTTACTGCAGCTCTTCACTACACGCTAATTCTACCCATATAACTGGAGCTTATACAGAGGCATACCAGTGCAGTATCCGTGTGGGCTGGGCTGGCGGGCAGCCGATGGGCCTCTGGCTCTATGTTACGAGCTCCTGGACCACGATGCTATTACCTCCACACACACCTAATGAAGTTATAGCAGGACTGGGGCTATAGGGCAACGACTCCCTGTAGATTGCTGGGTCTGGCCCACACACACACAGAAACACATGAACACATAAATATACACATAAATACACACACACACACACACA
>NC_045748.1:18664928-18670207 GCF_008692095.1 Etheostoma spectabile | reverse complement strand
ACACACACACACACACACACACACATACATACAGTGTATAGCTATGGTGCATGCAACCCAAAATTACTGCATGGTGGATGGGGAAAGCGCCACTCATTCCTCAAACAGCTCCTCCTCTCCTCCCATCCCACCTTCCCTTCTTCCCTAAATTGGAGAGGAGGGGTATATTGATGTCTTATCTATTGTCTAGTGGGTGGCTAAGTATAGTCTCACTGTCTCTGTGTCATGGTAAACACACACTAAGTCCCCTTGACCACCCCGGAGCACTCGTTGGCTAACTCTTAAAAAGCCCAGGCAATGCAATTATCTTTTATGACCTGCCAGAAACACTGGCTGTGTGGAGGCTATTGAGGTCCCCATTCGAAGGTAGGACACAAGTTGTCACCTGAGAACCTTTGTGTCTCCCCTTTTTTAACATTTGTGTTTGATTCATATTTAGTTTATTGTTTCATGCACCTAACCTTGAAACCAGCCCACCAGCAGTGATTCTGTACGGAGATAGTGGAGACCCTGTACATAGTGG
This sequence comes from Etheostoma spectabile, assembly GCF_008692095.1. NCBI lineage: Eukaryota > Metazoa > Chordata > Actinopteri > Perciformes > Percidae > Etheostoma > Etheostoma spectabile. The sequence continues at coordinate 18,669,684 of NC_045748.1, read as the reverse complement.
ATTAAGTGTTCCCTCTCTTTCATTCTATTCTGTAAACCTGTACTCATTCTCAATTTCTAAATATTTTCAGAGGGGGGCGACTGGTGGCCAAAAACACAGTGTGTTTGTCACATGCCTGTTTACATGCTTTATTTTATGGTATTTCTGGCTGTGTGGAGGCATGTAATTGAAAGGGGCAGCAATACGCAGATACGGCATTTACAGATAAAGAAACTGAAGTCAATGCCATAGTTGTTTCCTCTTTGGGTTTTTATGACTGTATTAGATAGCTGGCTGCTGAGAGATGGCAGGAGGAGAGAGACAAAGGTCTCTGGCCAGACTCTAAATGGGCACATGCAGTTCAAGGACAGTGTTTTAACCCATAGGCCACCACAAGGTGTCCCACAATGTCATAGTTTGTTTGAAAAAACATCTTTATTGACCAATTAGAAAAAAAATCCAGCGTTTTGTAAGATGGTTCCTGCATTTTTATACACTACCGGTCAAAAGTTTGGGGCCACTTACAAATTTCCATTCCACTCGATGTTAGACAGAATACCAGCTGATCTGAGTGGGGGGCTGATCTTTAATGCAATATCTACAGTCCCATTATCAGCAACCATTCATCCAAGTTTCCAAGGCACATCTGTTCACTAACTGATATCATTTAAAAAAAACTAACTAGAAAACATTGGAGAACCCTTTTGCAATTATGTAAACACATAATGTAATCTGAAAACTGCTGCCCTGGTTAAAAAAGCATGCAACTGATCTCATCTGGTATTATGTCTACAATGGAGTGCAATGGAAATTTCTAAGTGACCCCAAACTTTTGACCGGTAGTGTACATAAAAATACATATTTTACAAATACAAATTTTCAGCCAGTTAACATGAATCTTTTTAAGACATAATTGCAGTAAATTCTAATTTCTGTTTTTAATTTCTTTTGTTTGTTCCAAATATATCGTCTAATTGGTGATAATGAAAATAATGCTGATTATGTTTAATTGAACACAAATGGTCTGTCTCAGTAACAATTCTTGATGTCTACATCTTCTCCCCATTATTCATTAGCCATTGGCTGCTACAGTAAATAAAGCCAAATGGGATGGTGACAGCCAGTCCATGGGATCTGTTATATGTTCCTTCATTGCCCCGTGTAGAGACTATTGTCTCTGCTGTAAGGGTGTACCCAGGGTCAGCACTGTAAATCAGTACACTGGGGTTTATTATTATATACAGCCTTTACCTCCCCTAACTGGTGTATGAAGGCAGGAGCAGGAGGGAACCTACAAGAATGTCAGCTATCAATTCCTGAAGCCCTCCTTCCTGCTCATCTCATTAAAGGGCAGATAGATGGACTTGCTGGCTCCAGCACGTCAATCAGAAAGCATTAGGAGACTACAGGAAGTTGGTATGGTGGAACAACCCATGGAAAGGGCAAGATAAGGTGGAAAAGATTTAGAATTGTGATGTCATGTTGGCGACTTTTTGGGTTGTGTTATCTTTTTCATCCTTTCCTTTTTCATGCAATACAACCTGGCCACCACCTCCTACCCCTCCTCACTCTTTCCTCTTCATTCCCAAATGGTTCATATGTTAATCATGCTTATACGTTTTTAGTGCTTTGACCTCAGTTTTTTGTTGTAGAATTGAATTGAACTCAGGTCTCCCCTTATTTAGAGCAGCCTTGATAAGTCATGACAACCCCAAGCTGATGCTGCAGATCTTCTGTATGACCCTGAATCATAGCAAGAATTACTCTTTGTTAGAGAGTGAAACATGGAAGGATTGCTCACGTTAAAGGGAAACAAGGTTTTTGTACTCAGGCAGGGATTCTGATTAAGGCTGTGTTCATAATTTAATTGAGAATGATTCAAATTAAGCTGAACATGTACCTGTCTGTGCATGACACAGTTAATTACTGCCATTTTATTTCATGTTTTGTATAAAATATGGGTTGTTTGTCAGTGAATGGGTTTATTCTCAGCTAGTTTCTGTTACAGACATCAATTTCCAACAATAAAAAATAAAAAATATTTAGACTTCTTCTTTTTTGATAATTATGTTGATTTGATATGCTATAGTGTATACACCTATAAGTTGGTAAAATATAACATGTTGCTCTAAATTATTTTATTGACTCACGATGAGATCTTCACTAAATATCTAGAGTGTTACAACTGTTTTATTCCAAAGAGGAAACACAATCTGCTATGTTCAAAGATTATTGAATGTATGTTATCCACTTCACTATAACATATGGAATTTATTTATCTTATTTATGTGACTATATGACAACGCAGCTCTCAAACCCCACAATTGCTACACCCTTATCATAGACTGTTGTGTTTATCATGGTCATGATCAGCGAATGCTCCTCTGACCTTTTATTGCTGTCCACTGGCAACAATCTTTCCAGATAATATCCTGGTATCAGGAAAGCCGGGGCCTTCACTGAAGGACCCTCATTGTAGTGATGTGTGCATATGGAGGCCGTATGACCGCAAGGGAAGAGCCTGGTGCCTATGTTGGTGTATTTTATGGGACAGGCGGTGTCACACCAGGGCCGTAGCAGGCCTACTGATCGTCCCTGAAGAGAATAAGGATAAGGGGAACGTCTGACTCCAACGTGTCCCCAGGCCCTGACTACAACTGGGGAGCCTGCCTGCAGATGCTGGTGTGCCTGTTTACCATCTTACCAGGGGTCCCCACAGTTGGCGGCAGCGCCTCGTCTGCACGGACTAGAAATGTCTTGTGAGTACGGGCAAACACGCTGTGAAGACAAGAATATGGAAGCTGACAGAAATAAACGTGGGTTAGGGGAGAGGCGAGAGGCAGCGAGGGTAAGGGAGATGCAGCAAGTGACGGGGGTCCCGAAGTGCTGAAGAGATTGTGCTGGCATGGTGGCCAGAGGCCTTTCAGCTGAGTGTGCACCACTACCTCTCCTTTCTCCCTCAGATGCTGGGAAGTGTGTTTGACACACACATACACAGAGTCAGACACCGCTGTGGCCTCGCCGCCTGCATTCACTTGCTACCATGTTTATCTGTGGCTGTGTGTGCGTGTGGCTGTGTGTGCGTCTGTCTGTGCACTTTAAATCACAGGCCCGCATTTATGTATTTAGTAGTGTGCTTGCTTGTGTGTACAGTATATTCATTGTTTATTATGTTACCTCAGATTAGTCCTCAGATCTTGGGACCACAGCATCACTTAACTGATGAGATTTCTTACAGCGCCAGCAGGCAAACTGTGCGTGATACATGACAGCCATAATATATTTGTGTGTTGGTATAGATATGGACTGTATGTTGGCAGAAACTGACTACAGTAGCACAGAGGAAAACAACATAACACATCCACATTTTGTTTAGAATACAACTTTTAACATGTTTTGATTAACATTTCTTATTCATTGATTCCTGGGGGAATGTATAAAGTTAAGAAAAAACCTTAATTTGCGGCAATGTATGATATTTTCAATTAAAGGTGGAAATGGAACCTTCAAGCCAAAGAAATGTCAACACATCCTGAAATAACTAGTTTCTTTTCCTCACTGGGGAATCCGTTCCAGTAGCATGGCTCATTCTGGAGGTATTAAGAACAATTCAACTTTTTCTCTCCATTTTCTTTACTCTTGCACTTTAAGTCATTGCTCATCCCTTTAAGTATTCTATCTCTAAAAACAATCTTCGTCAAAACTTAAGTAAGGCAAATCAAGAACAAGTCTCTTACAAAGAAAAGGAAAAAGAGGAGAGTTTAAAATACTGTAGGTGTTGAGTGAAGACGGTTACTGTTGTATAAGTAAAAGAGAAGACAGTGATAATGATGGTGATGGTGAATGCAGGGTGCTGAGAAGTTCAAACCTAATGATAATTTACTAATACATATCCATTTCCTCTTTCCGCTTGTTTCTTTTTCCTATTTTCTTTCTTCTCACTTGGTACTAATATTCAACTCTGTCTCTCTATACCAAACACTCAGCTTCTTCCTTTTGCCTCCCTACCTATCCTGATTTTCCTACTTCTCACCCTCAGTTTGAGGGGAATAGCAGAGGAGAGGTTTGGGGCCGAGGTTAGGGAGAGCGTAGCGTTGCAGGGGCGCCGCCGATGCAGTAAAGCAATTCTGATTTGTGCCTACAGCCATCAGCGTCACTCTGCTCGGCTTGTCAGTCCGTAGGAGCATCAAAGCGCGCTGTCCGGGACTGCTGTCACTAACAGTAATAGATATCATTTCAAAACCATCGGTCCTGCCCATTGTGTCTGGCTCAAGTCAGTGGCTGGGGCCCACCTTGGCTATGGTTGGATGGGCCTATACTCTGCGTGCAGCACACAGGGGCCCCGGCGCCGGGCTTAACTGTTGGGTCACGGTCTGATATGTAGACGTTCATGGATGGTTAACTCAGTAAATGTGTTGATATGGCCAGAGAGCTGGATGGTTGAGAATATGGTCAGGCATGAGTACTGTCATGTGAGGCAGGTTTACAAGCGTAGAAAAGATTTAAGACATTTTTGGCATAAATGCACTGATATGGTCCGTGTCTGTTTTGGTAACTCTTTCAACTAGCTATCACATTGAGGTGTCATTGATGCACACGCAGACACGTCACATTGTCCTCCTACACCAATCAGAGCCTAAGTACAGTCTCTAATGGCCATTAACTACCCAGCCGGTGGTGCAAAGAATCTGACATCACAAATGTCACTTTGCGTTAAGCCCACATTATGTCAAGACTCCCTCCAAGATAGCAAGTGTGTGTGTGTGTGTGTGTGTGT
>NC_045748.1:18662542-18664918 GCF_008692095.1 Etheostoma spectabile | reverse complement strand
GTGTGTGTGTGTGTGTGTGTGTATTTTTGAACGTACGTGCGTCGTCATGATCTTGTGTGTGTATCTATGAGGCTTTGGGGCTGTATATATCTGTGTTATATGTTTTTTTTTTATACCTGTGCAACCTTTCACTCATTCACTGCATTGTTCAGTCATGCACAACTACATTTACACGGCAAGCACCTGTCATAATTATATATTCCATACAGCAGACACACAGATCTAAACCTTGTATGTTTTGGCAGTTTGTGTTACTGGCCTTCATGGACCTCTGTTTATAAAAGTGAAGCATCAAGACCATCAGCATCATCTATGCATTGCAATGGCTACTACACTATAGACCGCCACAAGAACTAGGGCATCCAAACAGCGCATTACACCGTCTCCTTACAGAATTTTCATGTGACCAAGTGCCACAAGCAAATTATAAGGTTCATAAAAATAATAAGGAATTAATTGTCTCCGCCAACTATAGAGTTAGTGGGGCACTTATATTTTAATATACATAGGATGCAGTGAGTATCCAGTGTCAAACTTGCTAGCTCACACATATACACCAACCATGTCTCCTGAATCCCATTTATACACTACTTAATTATTTTGCAAAATATATCTTTTAAGGAAATGCATTTGCTGCCTGGATTATGTTTACTGGCAGCACATACAAGTACAGGAAGGACTATGCCCATCAGGCACAGATGCTGGTGCATGATGGTCAGACAAAGTGCATTATTTGACATCTGCTTTAGCTTTTATGACCGGAAATTTTCCACGTAGTGTTTTTCTCAAAACATATTTCCTTTTGGAAATTAGCATGTAACATTTTCAGGAGACAGGGTTGGTATTCACACAGATATGGGTGATCCTTTTCAAACAAGAGTCCATGTCGCAACACCTGGATATGGGTCAGCGGATACAGTGAGATGTTCATATATGGTGGACCTACTTATGTGTGCTGAGGCAGCAATTAGCTGGTTAGATTGCCATCAGAATCTGTGTCACGTTGTTTTAATGAACATACACACAACATGTGAAGTGTATTATACATTAGACCACTGTATGCCATAAATCTGCCCTTTTCGAAAGGTCTACTATTCCCAATGTTTTTCAAATTAAAAACTTCAGGTTGGTCAGTTTTCATTATTTAGATAACTCTGCCTTCTGTCTTTAATTAATATCTAAGTATATTTGGCACCCATTACAACTATAAAACCAGGATTTTCAGATGCAGCCAGCATTTTCAAGCACTTCAAACACCAAATTTAGAATTTCAAGGGATCTTATAATCTGGAATCCAGTTCCAAGTCACATTGTGTACAACTCTGCTTCTGTTTTGAACAATATTGTAGATTCTGGACAATGTTGACTGGCCAGACTTTAGGTCACTTTTTTTGCTCACTGCAGGTTGTAGAGCACTGATGCTAAAATAAATTACAAATAGGACGTTTTGAAAAGCAGAAATCTAAATCGTAGACTGCAAATAGATTAATATTATGGACCTGAGATAGGATTACCTGGCGCCAAGTTATTGTGAGGTCTTTGGCATTACATGAGGAATAAGTGTGTCATCGCTGGTCCCTGGAGAGATGTGTAAATGAGGTCAGGTGAAGGAGACACAGAGAGGGAGAGAGAGACAGACAGACAGACAGACAGAGAAATGGATGGATGGATGAGAGAGAGACACAGCGAGAGAGGACAGAGATCAACAGTAAGTTGACAGAAAGTGCTTACGACGCACTGCCACTTTGCCTCAACTCCCCCCTGTCCCTCCCCTCTGCCCCCCCCCTCTCTTACATGCTCTCGTCAGCTAATTATCCAGAATTAGAATCTTCTTTCACACCAGTGGTGTCAGGGTGCCTTAGCTTGATCTGTCAAGGCCCCTCATGACTGGGTGCTAAACTAATGACAGTTGATGAGTGCGAAGGCCGCCACAGCTAATTGTAAGTGAAAAGCTGGACAGGACTGACAGGGAAAAAAAAAAAAAGAGAGGGAGTGCTCTTTGTTTGAGGACAGATGAAAGAAGGGAGGGTTTGTTTGTGTTTGGCAGGTGGGAAGAGGGTGGCATTGTGAGCTGGTGCCCATGTTTGATGACCGGATGGGGGAAAAGGGAGGGACAGGGGGGTTAAAGGGTCCTGCGGCACTGAAATATCTGCTCAGCAAGGAGAAAGAAAAATGGAAGGAGGACTGAAGAGAGGGAGGAAAAGAGAGGAGGAAGCCAAGTGTGAAGAAACAGGTAGGTGTGATGAAGGAGGACAACAAATTCTTTCTTTCGGGGCATGTCGGCCAAGATCTTACTCATCAGTCCTCATGGCCTGTGACCACCATCAGCATGACAACTCTGTGTGTGTGTGTGTGTGTGTGTGTGTGTGTGTGTGT
>NC_045748.1:18651190-18662532 GCF_008692095.1 Etheostoma spectabile | reverse complement strand
GTGTGTGTGTGTGTGTGTGTGTGTGTGTGTGTGTGTGTGGTAGTATGTAGGTGTCACATGCTACAGTATGCTTAGAGCCTGTAACCTATATAACCAAGATGTGTGTGCACTATGTGCAGAAACAAGGAGATGATTTGCATTTTAGTTTGTGGTGTGACAGGGCCTGTATGAATCAATAAAACAATTTCAAAATATACACACATACATACATATACAAAAAAATTATAAAAATGCATCAGTGGCAAAGCACACTATAAGAAATATTTATCAAGGCGTTTCTCCGCGCAGATATGATACCATGTGAGTGCATTCTACTGCGTCTCTGTATGCCAGTTGGCCTGCTTTGAATGTCTGTTAATGTTATCTTAGGTTAAATGCCTTCTTGCCAGGCCAAATTAAGTGTCTCACCAGCACAGAATGGGCGTGATGTGGCATGATGGGAGGTTGTCACCTGTCTCTTTAGGGCATCTGGGTGTCTAAGAATGGCAGAGTCTACTCTCATCACACAGTCAGTCGATGAACAAATAGTCTCATAACATTTAAAACAAAACAAAATACACACATTCTTAAAAACAGAATTGGTTTTCTGGAATAATGTGAAAATTACCCTCTAAATTATATAATACAATTAGTTTTAGACAAATATTTTTGTCATATGAAATGTTTAGGCAAATGCTTACATTTAAGCAAAAGTTTATTTAGAATGCTTAATGTTAAGTAGTTGCACTGCTTTCTGTTTTTAAATTTCACTCATATTAGACATTTTGGATGTACAGGCTGGAAATTAAACCTGAATGATTAGAGTTGAGGGCAGAAATTCCATTTACTTAACTGTAATTCTTATTTCTTTGAGAATGCATTTAGCTCATGTATTTGAAGAAATATTGCCCTATTTGTTAAAACATTAGGACATTAAATCCAATTAGTCTTTTTTAACTTTTGAAAATCTGTTTTATGCCTCCACAGAGGAATACATTCAACAGAAAAAGTGTTAATTGTCTATGATAATTCATTGTTGTGTTAATGATTATACCCATTATTTTATAAATCCAGAGGAGCTGTTGACCTTTAATTTTTGTGTTTGCTCAAAAGCTAAACAGGCAGCCACCAGGATTCACCAGTCAGCCAGCAGCGTCCACTCTAATAGTACTTTCACCCACTTGAAGACTGGAAACAGCTTTTCTCCAGCTAGTGTAGATTTGTGTGGATTAGGCCTCAGCTCTACAGCCGAGGGCTTGGAGAGATTCTGTACAGAATAGGCCAGGAAGCTGTTTGGAATTGGATGTTGTTCCTCCCCTCTCATCATTACCCTCAAACCCTCACAAAGGGCCCAAATCTCCCAGTGCCTTTGAACCTGTGTTTCAAAAAGAAAGACATGTCCAATGGAGGGTCTTTTCTTATTCTCTTCTTTACTGAAAGGAGGAGAGAGAGAGGGAGAAATAGAGGGTAAGAAGGAGCTTTAGACCCTCATTTTCTCTCCTGCTCTACATCCTTCGTTTTCTTCCGGCCTTGAGCCACTTGTTGGAGGAAAAGGCAAATTTCTGTAAAAATTCCTGGACTTTTAATCAACCAGCACCCTCATTTACTATTTTTTGGCAAAGAAGGAGAGAGAAAAAGAGCGAGGGAGAAAAAAAGCAAGGGAAACATTGTTAAAGAAGAGAATGAGAGAGTGGATTCTGGAGACAGCTGTTGGAGAGGTTAGTTGGAGATTTTCAGCCATTAACTTCAGTCCTAGGCAGCTCGCCCACTTGAAGCAGACAAGGGCCTGGGCAAGCCAGAGGCCCGGTATGAAAAGGGACAGGACCCAGCTTGATCTTGTAGGGAAATTGTTTACAAGTGGGACCCTTAATTCCACAATAGAGCAGAGCGCAAGAAAGAGGGACAGCAAGAGAAATGGAGAGAAAGGACGGAAGAACGAACGAATGAAGAAAATCGTTTATTGAAAGAGTGAAACAAATCTGCTAAAGCACAGGAGCAAAAGTGAAAGAGCACGGAGTGAGAGTGATTAAGGATAAACCAATGAGGGCCTTAGAGGGATGCTGTTGGGGGGAGGGGGGGTTCAGCAGTTGTGACACAATAAGTGAAGGACCTATGGGGGTGGAGGGAAAGGGGGGTCTCTCTTTCTCTTTTCAAAGGCAGGATAAACAAGGAAATGAGTCTGTAATCATTTCCAGAAATTGCCTTCCTCTTTGCCTCTCCTCTCCCTTGCCGTCTACCCTCCTCCGTTCATTAGCAGGCCATGGCCTGATTAAAGTCTTTCATTGTCCCAAAGAGAGACACACAGGGAGGGTATTCAATCCACTGCTGTCAACATGAGTGATACATCAGGTATGGTTTGTTTTTACTGTCCTGGCCCTGCTGCTTTATTCTTATTTCATGGTACAAGTGTGTTCGGCATGTATCAACCAATCACATAATCCTTTTGAACTGCACTATTGTTAATGAGAACTTCCTTCACCACACAATAGTTTTTTTTTAATTATTCAATGTTCAGGTTAAAATGCTAATTTATTCCAATAGAATACAATTTATATAAATAGCAAAAACATAATACCAACAACATAGTCATGTAATTGTTTGCTTGAACTAAATGGTGACACCCTAATAGTGATACTGAAATAACCTTGATCTCATCTGATTGCAGAACATTCATTCAATTTGAGCATGACCTGACAGACCACTGTGGAAACACTGAGCTCATCTGACAGAGTCTGAGTTGTAATCCATTAATGAGCCATCATATCCTTTCCTGCCTCTCTCTGTTCAGTGGTACAAAGCAATACTCTGCAACTATTCAGCCACACAAGGCACCTTTCTGCTATGCAGAAGGATTCCAATTCCAACTGCAAATCTCACTGGGTATACTGAATAAGCTTGTCTGAATAATCTAGAGATTGTCTAGGCAGTGTTTATGTTTAAATGTTGCATAAAGACTCCTTTCAAGTAAATGGATGTATGGATGCACACCACATGCATTTATTCATAATTACTATTAATTATTGAATTATTATTATTATTTTTTCTGTCATTATTAATGATTAAAATATTCTGATTTACATTGATCTTTGCATGCAAAAATCTTTTTTTATTGTGACTTTACCTGTGTGTGTGTGTGTGTGTGTGTGTGTGTGTGTGTGTGTGGATTGTTGGGTCCAAAAAACCGGGAGTTCAGTGTACTTGTGGTTTTAGGGTTAGAATTAGGTTATGGTAAGGGGTAAGGGTAGGCATTTACTTGTGATGGTTAGGGTAGGGCTAGGAAGCAATATCTGTGTGTGTGTGTGTGTGTGTGTGTGTGTGTGTGTGTGTGTGTGTGTGTGTGGGCCATGCACGTCCATGTATGGTGCATATGCGTATATGCGTGCGTTGTCCACTTTGGAAGTTTTAATAGGTAACTACACAGGAACAATGCACTTTGTCATTATGGGAAATAGACATGCAGAGCCTTCTGATTCTTCCTGTGAGATCATAATTCTCTGGTAATGGACAGGTTCTGATAAATCTCATCACCAAGAAAAAAATAGTTTGTGGAAATAGGGAATGACCGCTATAGCTTCCACATTAAGAGGAAAAAGGTTTTCATTCTCCTGCATATTGCTTTCACAGATGTCAGGCTATCTTTTGTGTTTGTGTTCATAGATCTGCTTGGCTGTGTCACATAACGGATTATATAGTATGAATGTAAAATAGTATTGTCTGGTTTCTGCTGTTTCCAAGTCCTCAGGGACATTGAAGTGCAAGTGGTATATTTCCCACATGTTATTAGCCTATGAAAAACTCATCTCTTCTGTGTTTGCTTTCCTGTAGTTCCTCAAAGGAGTGTTAGCCGCTCCTTTTTACCTTAATCCTCTAGAGCCATGAATCAGCACCCATTTCCTGTACATGTACAGTATTTTCCTTTGCTTGCATTTACAGGAGTTACAGAGACGGAGTGAGAGTGCAAGACAGCAATCAAAGGGCAGGACAACATGTAGAAAATGGAATAACTCAAAGCAATGGTAAAAATGGCACTTAATTAAAAAAAGAAAAGAAAAAGAAAAGGGTAAGAATGAGCATAGCATTTAAAGCAAAAGGGCGTTCTGGTAGGGCGGCAGACGGTGAATTGTGGTAGGTTAGGAGGGCTTTTTCTGCCGGGGAGGAAGTGTTTGGTTTTATGGGTTTCATATGACACGACAGAACCTTTTTAAGATGTTGTAGACGCGCTGGTAAAAACGCAGTCTGCCCACCCCTGCATTAAGTACCCCTGTGATCTCTACCATATTTATAGGCACTGTCTTGTGTCACATGGCTTCCATTTCTTCACTTGTTGGGACCCCCTGTGGCTGCTTTTACAAGCACAGGTATGAAGAGGTCAAGAGCACCCTTGTCAACAGCCTGGCCTCGTTTTTTTTCTCTCCATGATATATATTGGTATTAAAGTCCAGTTTATAATCAAATAAAAAAAATCTTGATCTATTTTCTAAGCTCCACATTAGTAAGACACGTTGCTAAAGTTTATACAACTTCTAAATGTACTAGGTGTATTCGGTGTTGTCCAGTAGTGAAGAAAACCTTGTTTCAAGCTCCAGAAAACTTGACTGAATGATCTTCAGACTCCTCTAGAAAAGTCCTGCAGCCGAGTGAGTGTTTCATAGGAATCCAAAGTTCATATAATTTTACCTTTTTCGTGGTTTTGTTTTCACTAGAGGAAACAACTTCTTCTTTGAATGTTGTGCCAAACCAAAGAACAAGTTTCACTGTTATCAATAAGGCAGTGCGTGCTGTCTTATGATGTTGAGTTATTATTAAATTCCTGTTAATCAATATTACGAAGAAAGTTGAAGTTGAGGGGCGTTTAGCAGTTAAGGAGTGTTTTAGTTAACCTGCAGGATGGCAGGGTTAGCTTTACCGACCAAATCAAATAAAACAGTTTTTAGAATTTTAGGACAGAACAACAGAAAACAAATGGCTGATGTTTTTTTCCGGACCTCTGTAGACTTTGTTGCGCCTCATGCAGACCTGCTGACAGTCAAACTATAGAGGGGATGACTAAATTCACAAGGCAAGGTCCACAGTCCATCCACAGTGTAGATATGGCCAGTATATCAAAGTCATAAATATTTGCATCTTGCAGTCATTTATGGCTTACATTTTCTTGTCAATGACATCCTGTTCATGATGCCCTTGAATAGACAACATCTACACCCTTAAATTCCTCTTCGGTTGAAATGTCAACTAGAGTGCTGCAAGAGTGCTGGATGAATAGATTAATGGACAGACAGATTGACTATTGACTGACGAACCAACATTTGCCTTCTTAGTCTCTACTGCTTGTTGTGTAAAACCAAGCAAATCCAGGCCTGGTGTCAAGAAAAGGGCATCAAAATGTGAGAGTCTTTGTTGATGAAGAGCATCGGAGTTCCTCCTCCTCTTCTCTATCTTTCTCCCTTCATCTCTCTCCCACTCTTTAAGACGCTGCATCTCTCCATCTTGGCCATGTGGTGCGGTGTGTTGGTTTTAGTGGGCACTAAAAACAGACTGTTAAACACAGTTTTAAAAGTTCCTAAAAGCATTTTTCCTCTCTGGGGTTGGCACTTTAATCTACTCTCAGGTTTCACATGCGGCATGGGCACACCTGGGGAGAGGAATGAAGTAAGCTGCGTAAGAAAACTCCCACACATCGTACACCCCTTGTAAAAATGAAGAAAGAGAAGGCTAATCAGATTTATTGTTTTAATCATAGAGGGAGGTGTCTCTTTCCCTTGGTGCAGATGACTTTGTGATCTCCAGACTATCCTGGCAAGAGTCCTTTGTAGCTTGAATCTGAGAGACAGAGATCCTCCTCGCTATTCAATTCTCAGACTGAACTATCATTTCTTAATGCTTTGTAATGATCAATGCCCAACAGGTAAACTGGGAAATGTAAGAGGCTGTAGCATACGTCATAGAGTAAAGGATGTTCTCTTGGATTTAAACTTTTAATAGGTTCATTATTGAATGGCTGCTGTGCATCCTTGCAGACACTTCCTACAGAGGCTCAGAAGAAAGGGGTACAATAAGGTCAAATCCAAATGTGACAAGGCTCAAAGAGAGGGGGCTCCTTCCTCCTTCTACCATCTCGTAAAAATGATTTTTATTTGCACTTTTTCCACTTTTACAGTCCTCTCTGTGTGTGCTGGCAGGCATTTGAAAGCAGGAGGAAGGAGTAAAAGTTAAGCTCTATCTTTCTGTCTTCAGGGGATAGAACACAGTGGTTCAAAAACGAAGGGGTTGTGAGTGAGTTCAAGAGAGTTCAGAATATCCAAAATGCCAAAGGTCAGGTTCAGAAGAAGTAGAGGTGAGCTTTAGAGAGTTTTAAGGACTTTTTTTTATTTAAGATTTGAAGCAGAGATACTGGTGTTGGAGGGGGCTTGCAGTCATTTTAAATGAAGGGGTCTCACCAAAGAATGAGGTTGTAAGGGGAACAGAAAAACAGAGAGTGGACAGATCATGTTGAGAAACATAATAGCTTGGACACCCAACAGGATTTGTACTGGCTCCCTGCATATTCTGTTATCTGTTAACAACACACAAAATCTGTACCTCAAGCAGCGTTAGAAGCGGCAGTCATCCAGACGTACTTTCTGGAGAAGACGATAAAGATCATTGATCAGTGTGCACCTCTGGATGATGAAAATTGACACAACTGCATTTGGTTTTCGGACGTATCTGGGACTTTCACCACAAGTACAAAGGAGCAATGGTTATTTCGGCCATGGTTTATGATGGAAATAAATGGTGTTGGTGCCTTCAGCTCTACACCGGCAATCTTGCAATGTCCTATGTGGACACCTAAAGAGTCTACAGACACATTAGCGGCTGTAGTTTAGCGTCTTTTCAGTCCACTATTTGTTAATTGGCACTAAACAAGAAGAAGAGAGGATGCTCATGAGTGTCATTGGTTACACATGTATTTGATCATTAATCCAAATTACTAATCATTTTTTACCTGTTGGTGTCCCCGTAGTGACCACCAAAGTTATTACAATTCATCCTAAGGGGGAGGCTACGTAAATGCCTGTACAGTAAATATCATAGAATTCCTTTCAATTTTTGTTGAGGCACTATTCAAAACCACAAATGCTAACCTCTGCTAGAGGACATGTCAGTGTATCACCAATATCAGAAGACTTTATCCTCTGGGGATTATGAATGTCTGTTCAGAATTTAAGAGCAATTCATCTAGTAGTTGTTTAGATATTACTGTCTGGACCAAAGTGGTGAGCTGATTGACTGATGGACAGACATTGCCATTGCTAGGTCCAGGCCGATATCATGACTAAAAATAAAGCATGGCTTTAAAAAAACAAGGCACAATTTCAAAAAGACCAAAATCACATGAACATGAACATTTTAATTTTGTTCGGACAAATCTCCAGACAGGCTTGAATGGATTATATGTATACCTTGCTTGTCAAGTAAAAGTCGCTTAGTGGTGCTATTCCAACAAAGGTTTATATTTACTGGTTTATGAATTGTAATCAGGACCAATCCAATCAAGCCACAACCCATACCGCTGCTTTAATTTGTTTTTTGGGGGGAGTTGATTGTCTCAGATTTTGGAAGACAGGTTGATCATCCCTGTCGTCAAGAGTGGCTACATCTGTGTGATGAATAACATCTCATAACTGCTAGGCCTTTATGATTGGATCTGGGAATCAAAAACTATTGGCACTTCACAAGTCTGTACGTACTCTACTGCACAGTGAGTACAAGTCCAACAGAGACATTTATGTATGATGAAAAAAAGTGGATTATTGCACAAAGGAGACTGAAAATGATCATTTGCTAATGCTCCATGACATTGACTCTATAGCTGAGGGAGTCATTTTTTTCAAGGCAACAATGTTTGTTGCCTCAAATTTCTCATTAAATTATGGTTCAAATGTGCATCATACTGCATTGCATTAGGAGTCCAACAATAGTCCAGTTTTTTGGGGGGAGTGGATTGTCTCATATTTTGGAAGACAGGTTGATCATCCCTGTTGTCAAGAGTGGCTACATCTGTGTGATGAATAACATCTCATAACTGCTAAGTCTTTTTGATTGGATCTGGGAATCAAAAGCTATGGGCACTTCACAAGTCTGTACACACTCTACCGCACAGTGAGTACAAGTCCAACTGAGACATTTGTGTATGATGAAAAAAAGTGGATTATTGCACAAAGGAGACTGAAAATGATCATTTTCTAATGCTTTATGACATTAACTCTACAGCTGAGGAAGTCTTTTTTCAAGGCTGCAATGTTTGCTGCCTCAAATTTCTCATTAAATTATGGTTTAAATGTGCATTATACTGCATTGTATTAAAAGGAGTCCAACAATAGACCAAAGATAGACAACTACTGAATTCACTAAAACAAAATGCAAAACACATTTTTCTGACAAAATGGTGCAATATTGTTGTAAAAATTGCAACCTACATTTAAAAATTCCAAATCTGTTTTTCTGTTTATATCAAACCGCCAGCCAAGCAGCAATCACAGAAAAATGTCAAAATTTAACCCCCTCACCTTTCTGAGGCAGTGTGGAAGGATGATAGTGTCAGTGTGGATGGTTGTCATGGGGCGATCCCCTCTGTCAGGGATCACTGTAGATGGGATAAGCTTAGGCTTGATCAGATTAGGGGATGTTTGGGAATATACTTTCAATATGAATCCAAAACTAATCCTTGTACAAGAGCCTCTGGACCTGTAACCTATTGGCAGGCAGAGGAGAGGAGAGGCCTTATTCAGCTGGAATGTGACTAACATATATATAAGAATACAGATTCCATCCTACAATATGTGTCCATCTTTACGTCACAAAATAGGATGACACAAGCAGTTGTGATATCTAAAATCTTAGTAGAGGTTACTGGTTGTCCCATTGAGCATACATTGGCCACAAGTGTAACAAGTAATGGTACTAGCCTCCTTATGGAACTACTCCATTCCAGTCTGACCACAGTATTTTGGATGGTTACAGACAGATTATCCCTTGTCCACTTCTTGGGCACGGGATTGGGAGCGTCTAGGCTCTGTGTGGCTATCTGCCATTTGTAAATGCTCCAGTTTCCCTTTCTAGGACTCACCAGAGTGGTGGGATATCACTATGCCCCACTGTTTCTGTTGCATTGGGTTCATGTACTGAGACCAGTGAGAGGCATGCCTTTTTGTTCCATTATTCTCCGAAGCCTACAGAGCCTGTAAGGGGTAGACGCCTGTAAGACTTAGACTACTGCTCAGGCAGGGCAAGTGGTCAAATCTATAGAGCCTGTAAGGAGGCTAAACCTCTGCTCATACAACTGTGGTTACAATAAATAACTTTATTGTTTATTTTTGATAGTGGAACTTCAGTCTTCACATAATTATCAAAGTACAGCATCTTGCTTGTCAGAGTAAAGATAAAAAACATTCTGCTGGCACAGTACATGACTCCTTTGACTAAACTAGTCTAGAAATAGTTAGCAAGAATATGTTTAGAAATGCAATAAAATAAAACAACTTAAATTGATTGCATCCGTATAAACTGTTTGTGTATGGCCTTCCAGTATTTACACAAGCTTCTTAGCCTACAGATCTGCATTTCATCCAGTTTTTCTACTTCTAAAGCAGACATTAGCCAGTTAATGTTACATAATAACGGCAACATTTGGAATAAAAAGCTGTGTACACTGAGCTATGATTAATAAAAAGCATATGAATTTGGAGCGGGTCTATTGAAGGACCCAGTAAATGACACAAGAGAAAATAAAAAAATCTCAAAAGGTGAAAATGGTGTGAAATCTAGAAATCTGGACCTGAGACCAAATAAGATAAGAAATTAAGTGCTAATATGCTAACCTAATCTGCACAGTGCATCACAAACCACACACAGATAGCACAGCTCCACCATATGTTGGCCTTCTACAGTGGTGTTTAACTGCTTGTCTATAGCTCTGATAAGGCATGGATTCATTGTATGTTATGTACAGTAGCATAGAGAAATGGTCACTTAACTCCATACCAGTCGTCACTGGTGTATTGACAAATAGGAAGGTGAGGAAGTAATGACCTTACTATTCATTTCCTTTGCCACACTTCAATATGTTTTTGTGTCTATTTAGATATGCAATATAGTGAGAGAAAGACAAAGTTAAGACATGTTTGGAGGACAAATATCAATCTTTACTTTATCAGATGGCATACAATCCTGGCAGCAGTCCTAGTCCTGCATTGTCCTTAATGCCACATACATTTCCAGTGATTTGTCTTTATTTACACAAGATCACTAAACAAAAAAGTAAAGAGATTGACAATTTGAAAATGTGATGTCATTTACGACATTTTTTTATGGTCTTTCATGGTAACATTGTATAAGCTGGCCAGTGTCCAGCTCTGGCTTCATCAAAAAAGTTGGGCTCAAAAGCTGTTGCAGTACGTCTCTTTGGTTTCTGTTACTTACACACTTGGAAATGAAATGTATAAATTGCTGAATTAAAATGGACTGGCCGGCTCACATTTTGAGGCTGCTGACACGCACACAAACACACACACACACACACACACTTTGAATCAATTTCTGTCTCCGCTATCAATCCATATCTCGATCGTTGGTCCTCCTGATGTGAATAAACGGCGCTATACGCCTAACAGCAACCCAATACTTTATATATTTCACTGATGTCAAAGTGTCAGAATGAAGTGCTGCTTGCTGGCACTTGGCAAATTTCCCCTCTCCTTTCTGGCCAAGTGTAGCTCAAATTTCATTCGCCTGTCGATGTCCAAATGTGTGAGTATGAAAAGTGTTGTGACCTGTCAGATATGATGCTATTTTCAACAATTCAGTGATCGTGCATTTTCCACAAAACTAAATCTCATTCATTTTTGGGAAAGACAACTGAAACAATTTGTTCCCTGCAAATCCCCTTTTGTCTGACTTTTTATAAAGCCTTTTAAATGACAGAAATGTGCTCAATCAGTGGGAAATGGAGCACTAGGGTTCTCGTTCAACATGTAACAGTAAAGGGGTAAGACTCAGGTAACCAGCAAGTGTAATTACGAGTACGTCTGATCCCTGTGAAAGCTTTCCCGGCCACTTTCTCCCCTCCAACGAAGGCTTTGGCACAAGTGGCAGAGAGGGTCACTGTTTAATAATGAACAGGTCGAGCCGGCTGTAACGGATACATACACCTGCTTTATACATCAGTCAATTACCTAATTAGAACTCTCCCTCAGGAGAAAAGCTAATACCTCGTCCTGGAGCATGAGGACAACCCCTTCTATGTGAACAGAGGCGCTCGCAAGACAAACAGATACCTGTGTGTGTGTGTGTGTGTGTGTGTGTGTGTGTGTGTGAGGGTGTGT
>NC_045748.1:18647926-18651180 GCF_008692095.1 Etheostoma spectabile | reverse complement strand
GTGTGTGTGTGTGTGTGTGTGTGTGTGTGGGTGTGCGTGTGCGTGTGTGCACGTTTTTGTGTGTTTGTGTGTGTTGTCATGGTGCATGTGTGTGTGCATGTGCATTTGCATGTAAGTGTGAGGAACAATAGGAAGGGGGTCCAGTATTTCTTTGCACAGATCACGTCCCCAAGGACACTCATAGGAAATTGTGCTCTATGCGACCAATAACATTCGTTCCTGTTCCCTCCTCCTCACACACTCTGCCCTTGGCCCTTCAAAATTCTCCCTGCAATGAGAAAATCATCTATGTAAACTCACATGGCGGTCTTTCATGCTCCTTATCAGAGGGCACAGATTAAATTGGTCAACAATCATCATTTTTAGCCCAGACTATTTCCTTGTAAGAAAGTAGTTACAATAAAATCCCTTCACAGAGTTACTGAGGGACAGTTTATGCAACAAGATGTTGCTTATTAACTTTCAAATAAATTTAAATACTATGAAAATAGTAACGTTTTGCTGCTTAACACAAATGGCTAGGGCCACAAAAGGTAAGTGTAATTTGCGTAAACCAACCCTTTTAATTGGATGTTTTCACCTGTGTTGAATGATAGTTTGATCAGACGGTCTGCTTGCATGGACACTATGGGTTTTGCTTAGGCCACCAGCAGCTCTGAGGCAATCAGGGACACTTCAGCTGTAATTAAGTCACATACAGTACTTTAGCCTCTGGAGGATGGCGGTAGTGGGGGAGAGAAAGGAATGAGTGATGAAGCTCTCAATTCGCAAAGTGGGAGTGGACAAGGGTTGAATGTTCAGGATCACTAACGTTAGTCTATACATCCTCATCTAGGTTTCCCTCATGACCTCTGCCCCACCCATCCTTCTCCATCAGGCAAAAATTTGAAACGCTGGTTAAACCCCCAAACGTATAAGCAGAGAAGCCCAATCACCAACACCAGCCTCACCGCTCAGGTAATGTTTTTATTACACAGGGAAATCAATTTCTGCTTATTAATAACAGCTATGGTGTAACTATCTGTACTGCAAGGGAGATGGATGGAATTGAAAGAAGAAAAAGAGGACTGAGATTGTGATGGTGGGGGTGGGGGGTCAGGGTCATTGAACATGCTCCTAAAAATCAATTTTCACAGGAGGACTATTAGGTTATTGAGAAGTGGGATGACTGATTGGAGGCTGTAGTGTGTGTGAGTGCACATGTACTTACTGTAAATTACTTAACAAGTTTCAGACTTTTGAGTTTTAGAGTCTTCATATTGAAGTGTTACATGATTACTGTTGCAAACAATTCTTATTCAAGACACTCTACTCAAAATCAAAGACTCACAGTGTTACACATAAAATAGACATTTGAATTAAAAAAATTATCCTCCCTGTCCTGTTTTGATTGCTCCTTCCTTCTTACCATCTTTCTTTAAAAAAAAAGTGAGAGCCCATGCCCATTTCTGTGTAGTGACCACAAGGGAAAGAGAGGAATGTGGCCTGCCTCAGCGAGAAATCCCAAAGTGCTTGCCGACTCCTAGCTGCTAATACAACTAATGCAGTAATGTAAGGGCCAAGGCGATTAATGAGAGCGCTCTGCCCCTGACATCTCAGACACCCTAATGTTGCTGCAGCGTCTCCCTAGCCGTGCTTTAATCCATCACCGGTCCCTATAACCCAATTATGGCCTGACGCTTTACTTTTAGCTCTTCTGCTTGGTCCTTCACACACATCTATAAAAGGGCAAACACACACACGCACACACACACAGTGTTTGAGCATTGTCAGACAAGCACATTTTCCAAAAATGAACACTTGATGTGATGGGATATCTGCGCAAACACACAAACAGTCACACATACTCATGTAGAGATCCCCAACACAGATACTTGCAGATTCAGATAATGCATACATATGAAAAGACACTTTAAGAGAGCTGATGACTTTTTCAGCTATACATGTATTGTCAAAGTACACACACATTTAATCTGAGGTAAAATTTCATAATGTTGTTTGCACAGAGTTAAGACCTTTAGATCTGGGCTTATTATAATGAACTCTAAAGGTTAACTAACTTCCTGTATATCTAATGTCATCCCCATAAAGCCACTTTCTTGTTATGATTGTAATCGGAGCATCATGCTACATGCTTCATTCCCAGAGGTCCACCAGTGCTCTGTTTTAGCTAAGGAGGCGTATGTACTGCATTTTTCATGAGGTCCCCTGTACAATATTTATGATTTACCCTGAAGGCCTTAAAACAATACTTTACTGCTTCTCCCACCAGGATAACCCTAACATCTGGAACATAATGTACATGAGGGCGTCTTGATATGATGCAGGAACTAGAAGAACAGTGCTGGACCTCCCAAAACCCCTCCCTCACTCGCTTTTCCTTTCTTTCTGTCAGTTATGTCACATGCAGAGTAACAGCTCTGTCAATCAAGGGATCTATGTTCTGGCTTCCTCTAAATCAGGTGGATTGACTCTTTAAGAGTTACTGGAGGAGCCTACTTCCATTAGCCACTCCCAACGGCAAATTAACTTAAATGTACTCGCTCAATAAAGTTCAAGACAATCATTTGCATGTCAATGTCCTTTTTCTCTCAAGGCCTTCCAAAGCATACAGCTGACTATTGCAAATCCTGAGATTGCTGTTATTCCATTGCACTAATACCAATTAGCCAGAAAGCTAATTGCTGAGAGAAATTGGTTAGTTGGGAAAGAAATGTTGCACTCTGGTGTTAAAAAACAAAAACAGATATCAACTTGAGAAAATAGGTACCTTTTTACTTCAAACATACATATTCCAGTGGTGTGGGAAAATGTGGGGCATATTTGGTTACTTTTCACCATGTTATTTTACTGTATTTTCAGTGCTTTGCAAACACACCATGCAACTTTTTGGGCCGTATCTTGCACCCGACACAGCATGGCGCAAAACCCGACGCAAGTGTCTTTGCTATTTTAAGACCAACGCAGTTAATTTCTCATCCTGCGCCCACGTCGTTTAAAGTTCCCATATTATTAAAAAAAATAATTCTGGGATTTGGGGTGTTGCTGTGTCTCTGGTGCTTCCACATGCATACAAACTTGGAAAAAAAACAATACATGCTGTTTTGAGTGAGATGCGGGTTTCTGAATGTGTCCTGCCTTCAGTCTCTGGGATAGCTATTTAAAATCTCCACGTCACTAGCCAAGACAAGGTGGCAAATCGTAGCATGATAGCTCGTTATCAGTGGCAAAACACTGCTACAACACACACTAGT
>NC_045748.1:18647649-18647916 GCF_008692095.1 Etheostoma spectabile | reverse complement strand
AATCTACAAAAGAACTACTTACATGTCCTTGTTCTGCAGTTATTACACATGTGATCTCATTTAGATGTCTCCCAGCTAATCCTGCCTTGTGTTGACCAAAGTTGGAGAAAGAGTTATCTAGCTGATGTTATCATTAGCTAGCTACTGCACATGTGCAGTAAAGATACATGTGCAACAATTATAGTATCAAAGTGAGATGCGCATCGGCATTGTGGCGGCGCTTTAAAATAGCTGCGGCTCAGAGGCTCTCTAAAACTGTATTTTGTT
>NC_045748.1:18647554-18647639 GCF_008692095.1 Etheostoma spectabile | reverse complement strand
TGTACATGTGTAATGACAATAAAGTTGAATCTTATCTTATCTTAGATGTCTTGTTCTTTAGCTAAAACAGAGACCCAAACACACA
>NC_045748.1:18638566-18647544 GCF_008692095.1 Etheostoma spectabile | reverse complement strand
AAGAGGATCTGCAGCAATGTGCAGTACAACTAAATTATGGTGTTTTTAAATCCTGTAAACCTATTCTGGTACAACCTCAAAATCCAATTATGAACCTGAAAATGCGCACAAAATGGGCGCTTTAAATACTAAATGCACCTGCGCCTATCTTTGCGGCCATGGGCGTTCTTGTGTTACAGGGAAGTGTGTTGAGGTGAATTCTTGGCATATTGCTGTCTTGCGGCAGCAGAAAGTGATCGCGCCATTAACCAACAAAAACCTGATCTAAAGTCAATAGTGCAGCATTTTTTCGCTATTTTAACAGTGCATTAAAATGCTACTATGCTTGTGCACTGCGCCGGCACACTATGCGCGTGCATAAACACGGACACACAAAAGATTACAAATAAAAGTATTATTGTGCAAATCCGCTATCATAATAGCAATGCATACAAATGCACCTGGCAGGAAAGGAAGAAGACACACTGATTTGTTTTTTGCATGTTATGCCCAAAACACATCTATGAATTAACGAAGACACTCAGTACAACCCTTTTGATTTATGCGCCCGGCGCACAGACTCTTTTTCCACCATCAAACTAGCAAAAGTGGATTTGGACATACCCTAAACGCACCTGTGCCATGTGCTTCACACTGTGTGCTTAGATCGTTAAAATATGGCCCGTAGGGTCAATTCCTTGTAACGGCCTGACAACTGACTACATAGAAAGTTGTGGACTACATAAATGGCGCATTAATGGCACATTATGATGCATAAAATATCATGTGATTTTCCCAATGCAATAAAAAATGGGTCAGATGAGTGTGAAAACGCTTCTTTCCTTTGAACAGTATAACAATTATATGAATTGAATACCCTACTATAATATTAATTGTCAATGTGCCCATGTTCCCAATTAGTACTTGACCCCAAGTCTATGATGGTTATCTACACCCACATCTGGTGCTCCTTTACCCTATTCCAAAACTGCTTTATAGGTAGCCATCTCCTGCCATCCATCTGTCATCCTGATTATGAAGTGTTCCACTTTTGGTCCTTTGAGCCAGAGTCATGTCACTACTGGGCTATGTCACAGCATCAGTTATGATGTCCATACAAATATAAGTAGGAATAATATGAGGAAGAGGGCTGTAGGGGGATTACGGTTGTCAAAAATCACCTAGAGATAGAGGTCAGAGTCGTTTAGAAGAACATTAAAGCTGTATTATGTATCCACACAGGAGGCAGAGCAAGCTGACCAGACGTGGGTGCTGAGAACAGGAGGCCTAACCTGTGTGGATTAACAATGAGAGAGGAATTACATCTATTTGTGTAGCATGGTATTGGACATTGTTCCTCCTCAGTGCTGGGAATCTAATAGGATTAGGATGCTCAGTGATTCTACCTTACTCTCTTATTCTTCTTTTCTACCATGTATTTATATACAAGTTCTCTCCTCTCTTCTCCAACAGCCCCTGGGTGTCTTCAGCATCAGATGTCATCCTGCCAGAGACAAAGTAAGTCAGACAAACACACAGGCTGGACCTCTGAGGAGAACCATGCCCCATGCTCAAGTGCTATAAGTGCCCAGGAGTCGTCTTACAAGAAACACTTATTGCATTTTGTATTGAGCATGATGTTATGAAAAATTAATACAGGGATAGTGTGCCTTCTTCTCCTAAGCCTCTCTCTGTGTGAATCTCTGTGTTCATTCCCATGCATGTAAATGCACAAGCACTTATGTGCATGCCTTCTGTATTTGGTATGTGTGTCAGAATGTGATTGTGGCATGAGTTTTGAGGGCTAATTGTATAATAATAGGCATATCACAGAGGTTTCCTTCTCTAAAGACCTGATTCCCAGTTTCACTACTGACAATAGCTACTGCACAGGGTTCCTTCCATTTGCTACATTTAGGCTCTTTATTCCCCTAGGTAAGTGCATATATTGACTCCACTATTGGCAAAACAATAGGGAAAATATACTACCTTAAAGTGAATTGGTATGCATTGAAAACAAAACAGCTGAAAACAACAAATACACTGCACAAAATCGAAGTCCTTCACAGTTTATGTGAATCATATTGTGATATGTTATACAGTTTTCTGGGTATCATGTTGCTTATCCATTTTGTAAAATAACTAACTAAGAGGCTTTCAAACTGATCATGTCAGTTTTTAGGGGGAGAAATAGCCTCTGTGAAGACGCCACTATCCCTTTTTCTATCCCATCTTTATATGATTTCATTTTGGAAATGAATGCAGTGAACCTGTACTCTTTCAATTATGATGGATTGATTTAAGTAGATCAAAGGAAATCTTATTAAAAAGGATTGCACATGAAAACAATGTTTTTTTGCAAAAATTGCAATTTTCCTACATATAAGTTTCAAATCTGTGCTCTGGTATTGGACAGGATTGTTTCCCCATTTGATTGTTAAAGAACATTGGATGCTTAAATTTGTAAATCTTAATCCCCTTAAATTAATACTTTGCTGTTTTGCATGTGTTCATACAGAACAGAATTATCCCCCCCCAGCATTTGGGTTAAAGCCAAAAAGATATATTCTAGAATCCTTACCCATTGAAAATGTCCCTCTTGTTGAAGAATCACCTCACATAGGGACTAAGATCAAGCCTTTCGTAATGTGATGATTTTTGGCACAATTTGGAAGCCAAGGTAATCAACAGTATGTTGACTCTGCAGTGAGCGACTGCTGTTGTTAATGTGTTAGATCATTACCAGCTGAGTTGGTACAGGAAATGATGTTGGTCTGACCACAGCAAAAAAGTGGTTTGTAACCCCTGAGGTGGGAAACAAGTGGAAGAAAAGGCCACAATGAGGTTCGCAGAAACCAGATTTGGGTGACCAGGGAGCGATCAAATAATACATCTTCTGGCTGTTTGCTGACAACAGACCTGCTTCATTTCTCCTCTCCTCTCCTCTCTCCTCTCTTCTCCTGGAAGTGGACTGAGATTGGTGGTCCAGCCGTTTCCCTGAAAGACAGTTGGCGTTCCCTGTACAAGCTGTGGGCAGCAGACCTTCAATGGAGGATTGTACATTGGTCTATAGCTACGGACAGATACAGATCACACATAGATCCAGAGCTAGGGGAGGGATGTTTTTTTTCTTTTTAGGTGGAAACACTAGCACATTTATTTGTTCAATGTCCTTGGCTGTCAATTATGCTAGACATTCTTAAACTGGGTTATTCAGGGTTAAGGAGAGTTTTTTTCTGTGGAATTGTTCATTTTTGGTTCAAAATACAGAAAACAAAAAGAGAGTTAACATTTTACTGAACTTTTTGTTTGCCACAGCAAAGTTGGCCATCTGGCTAACACGCAAGAGCCAGGCTTGGGGTGCGGGTAGTGTAGAGCCAGTGCCATTTCTGGAAGGACTCGTCAAGGCCCGATTGAGGATGGAACTTTCCTACTATCAGATGATGGAAAATTTGCTGGGTTTTAGATGTTTGCGGGCTGTAGGGGGTGTGTTATGCTCCGTGGGGGAGGATGGAGAGTTGGTGGTTAACTTTAGATTGAGAAAAGTTTATATTTGTTTCATAGGTTTTGTTGTTAATTTTAATTAGGTTTTTCTTTGTCTTGTTTTTTGATTTCTGTGATTGTGAATCTTCTATGAAAACAGTCCCTTAAAAGGACTTTGAAAACAAAAAAAACCCTCACCTCTCCCATTTCAGTCTTTTTATAAATAGTCTCTGGACATTAATGATTGGACAATGAAATGTAACAAGGACAATTACAGCACAGCCTGGAGTGTGTCAAAGGTCAAGATGTTTAGTTAACAACATGCCTTGGCATTGTAACACTGAATACACAAAGACACACAGATTTTCATTTTTGTATTTCACACAGTTGTGCATCTAGGGCAAGGCATGCTGTACCTAACACTGATATACACAACCACATGCACACACAGAAAAGTGGATTGCATACACATATACAAGCTGAAAATAGGCATCAATCCAACGGTTGATAATATTTAAACTTTATTGTCATTATAATGCTGTGCAAGACAACAATACAACAGAATTCTAGCTTGCACTTTCTTTCTGTTTTCCATCAGAGTGCAGTTTGTCCTTGTCTTTCATATTTGCGTTTACTACTGTGGAACTGGCAAAGTCATAGAAGGCTACATAGACACAATTGATAGGGCCTAGTCATTGTCATCATTTCACAGCCTTAATATGAATCAAAAGTGTAATATGACATTGAAAATGTATATTGTATAGGTTATTCAATGCTAATTCTTTAACACAAAGCAACACATATTATGTCATCAATAATATCTAATAAACTATCTTTAAAATCGTTTGTTTATTCAGGTGGAAGATAGTTACAACACAAGGGTAGTAACTACTTAGTATAGTTTTGGTATAGGCCTACAATATCTAATCCCCATGTTCAGGTACAGCAAGTAGCAGTGTTGTCAGTAATAGTCTGTAATGTTTTATAATTACAAGTTTGTGTAATTTGGGGTTTCTGTAGCCAATGACATATTATTTGTATTTTATTTTGAATGCAGATGTAATGGCATTGTACATCTTTTTTTTTATTTGACGATTGAAGCTTAATCACTGAACACAACCACAATCGTCATCATTGGTTTTGAGATGTTACTTGCTTGCCTGATAGGCTACAGTATTTTGGCTACAGTATTTTGGTATAGTATCAGGACATCCTGGCTAGTGTCTGTATAGGGGAGAATGGCCATACGATGGGCCTATTTGAAAGAAAGTCCAGTGCTGTTTTTTAGCCCCAGTCCGTCCCTGTCTGTGTTGCCTTATAGTGAGAGTCAGGAAGCTTGGTTTACCCCAGAGGAGGACAAGAAACAGAAAGAGGAAGACAAGGAAATGAAGGGGAGAAGGAAGGGATGCACTAACACAGATCTTCTGGGATGGAGCCTAGTATGGATCAGTGGGATTTTCACCATGCCCTCAAGGTAAAATATAAAGAAAATATAAGATGTCAAAGACACATAGCTAAACCCTCAAATAAACCACTATCTATGCTCTGTTGTGTGAGGCTCCACAATTGATTTTTGTATTTGTGTTGAGGAAATGACCAAAGGCTTGAGGCACTGACATTATCCTTGTCAACTCCCGCCCCTCAAAACCCTACACACAATAACACCGCAATCTTAATGACCCTCTCCTCTATTCTTTTTTCTATTTCCTCGCTTCATCCACCCAGACCCTTCCCCTCTTTCTGTCCATTCACACAGTCCCTCATACTAGGTTACTTCCACCACAATGGAGATGGCTAAACACACCCTCTGCCCACTCCCAAACCACACACACTCATACACACCCTGAGGGTGAACCCAATAGGTCCACTGCATGTGAGTCGTAGCATCTCCCCTCACGACTCCCCACCTCAGCGTGTTTCTTTATCCTGCCTCTGGGGCTGAAACATGGACACAGCTCTTGTTCCCTTTTTTATCTGGTCCTTATAACCTTATGTGTCCGAAGGATAACCCACAAATAATAAGCATGTTCACTGTCATTGAGAAGATGGTGGGCAGCTTACCTACTGCTGGCACCATCTCAGAGTTTTTCTCTGAGACAAAGTGATGATGAGGTTTAACGACAATCTATTGGGTCTGGCGTCAAGGTAGGCCAAGGTGTTTTAGAGAATTTGAATGCATCAAATCTCCAAGGACTGCATTCAGCACTAAAGGCTAGTGCATGAAGAAAATGCAGGACAGTCTATGTCCTCGGAAAAATAGTCATTTTCAGATTTGTATAATTTACATACTCTAGTAACTTGTGCTGAGTCAAACCCTTTTTATATATTCAAAGTATAAAGTATTTTGCCCTTCAAAAGAAATACTCACAGGGAGAATATGTTATGTGTTCTTATGCTATTGATTCCACATATCTGCCCACTCAAGCCACTCAAGGCCAACATTAAAATGTCTTGCTTTCTATCTCCATCTTTAATTGATGGTGGATAATGCTCTTATCCACACACACTCAATTCTCTGCTCTTCACTCCTTGATATTAAGTGTGTGTGAATGTGTATAAAGGCTGCTTTTGTACCCTTTACTGGTTTCATTCTTTGCCTGACATAAATAAGACAGTTATGGCTGCCTTAAGAGCTTATGGATTAAAAGGAGGATGTGCGTTGTTAGTGCAAGACAAGACATTAGGAGCTCTTTATTAGCTAATCACACAGACAATGGGTTTAAAGCACTTCTATAAAGAAATAAAATGACAAATGCAGAGGATTATATACAAGACTCAAAGCTCACATGCTCCATTTGCATTAATTAAGGAAGAGGGTGGTGATCAGTATTACAGCAATTAAGAGGGTGCTGTTGATAAATTGAGGGTAGAGCCTACACTGTAAACCCAGATTTAGTTTTAATTTTAGTGGTCACTTCTTATGCTTTCATGTTTTGTTAAAATTCTATCATTACTACATCACATTATGTTTTGCAAACAAAGCCAAACCTAACATAGGTGAGGCCAATGACATTGTTGGAAGAATAAGCTTTAGTTGATATTTGTTGTGATTTATTTCACCATCTGTTGGAACCTTTTACCCAAAGGTTAGAGGTGTGGCTCTAGGGATATATATTAATATAAGTCATTGCATCACTTACAGTATGTCCAGACTAAAATGTTGCAGCAAATATTTGAACGATTGCAATTAATTTTTTTAGGTTGGGATTTTTAATATTGCTATAACTATTGGATTGATGCCATGACATTTGGCACAGATATCCATGTGACCAGAGAATAAATCCTTATAACTTTGGTGACCCCTTGGCTGTTAATGTAGCCCTATCAACATTTTAATCTGTCCCGTTGGTTTTGATTCAAATAACAGCAAAACCTATAGCATTCAAATCAGCCTGTGTTGTGAGTGTTCATAGATTCAAATAGGGATCTAAATCCGATACAGTTCTCTCGGTCACCTGTCAATCTCTCAAATATGTTTTCGAGCCGTCAGCTGTCCATCAACTGTTGACAGCGTGTGGATGGGAGGAGATGAAAGGAAAACAGACAGATGTGTGGCCATTATATCATTTGGGTTTTATTATCTTTTACCAAGTTTAGCACATGTCTGTGATGTGTGAAAGCAAGGCCTGCCTGTCCACACAGGCCCAGACATCACAGGCAGACCAACGGAAGTTCAAATGTTACTTGAAGTCTTTATTGAAACACTTTTATGGGATTTACTAAACTTGTATGGACGGCATGTGGCAAACCATTTAAAGAAATAAAATACATTTAGTGTAGCTTTTCTTTCAAGGTTATTATAAAAAACAATCCCGTAGTAACGTAGTGTTTTTTTATTCTTCCTTTTGTTAAATACATTCATTTTTATACAGTATATATTTCATATATAGATTTTCTTATTAATAAGATTTATAAAATGACAACATGCTCCGAGGCTTTAACCACACACCTCTGGATGGATGTGTCATCATTTTGGCAATGTGATGAAATCAGGTCACCTAACTTGTTAATAAACAGTTATTGTTAAGACTGTGTGCGTGCGTGCGTGTGTGCGTGCGTGTGTCCGTGTGTGTGTGTCCATGTATGGTGACTTTTATACAGTGTGTGTGTGCGTATGAGTGCTCCTGGAGGGCATGAGTAAAATAATGATTTACTAAATGCCAAATGAACAGTTGTGGGGAGAAAACACCATGGAGGCGCGTTGGCTGGAAGCTCTTTAGCATTTCACGCCCTGATTGTGAGACAGCTCCTTTGGTCCGCACACAACACTGAGGAAGCATGTCTTGAGAATTAGTGCCCAAGGATTACATGCACACACTTTTGGTTACTTAAAGCATCTACATATCAACAAACGATATGGGACACACACACACACACCACACACACACACACACACACACACAACACACCACACACACCACACACACACACACAGACAGACAGACAGACAGACAGACAGACAGACAGACAGACAGTGGTGTGACATGATAAGGTCAAAATGACCAGCAACAAGCCTGAATGGTTGTGCACATTCTTTGTCTCATTCTGTAATTCCTGAGATTTTTCCCCCTTTTCACCTTTCTCTATTTTCTTCCAACCCATTCTCTCTGCAGTGTGTGAAACGGTCACGTTATTTAATCTATTGATTCGTGTACACGGAAGTTCTTGTCGTATTTTTTAGTGGTGGTGAGCACAAATTTTTGAAAAAGCAAGGTGAACATGTCCATGTACACAAATCAGTAGATTAAATAACGTGACTATTTCACAAACTGCCGTGAGACTGTTGTTTCTTCATAGTTGCCACCAAATGCTGAGCTCTGTCACTGACAGCTTTTGAGTAGAAAAGAGCACAAACCATCTGCGCAATAATAGCTTTTATGAGTTTGTTCCCTCTCATAGAGAGCATACTGTGGTCTCTTGGGTGGGCATCACAGTCGGTGACAGCCTGATGTGGGCTGAGAGGTTGCCATGTCGGCTGTCTTCCTCCTCTCAGGCTCATCTCCAGGGTCCACAGAGACTGTGAAGAGAGGCCTATCACCAGCGTTCTTGTTGGCTAATCACTTTCTTTCTCTCTTCTGTTCTTCCCCTTGGCATCTCAGGCTGCCATTCGCATTTGCACTCTGTCTCCACACCATCATTTATTTATTTATCCCTTTTCCAGTCTTGTTTTCCTTTCAGCCCTCTGGTTTTCCTCGATTTGTGAGGAAAAAGACCCAGATAGCACCAAAGGCGAAGTCTTAGACACGCAAAATGGAAATGCACGCACACACTCACAAACAACACATTCAAGAGCAAACAGCAGTCCTTTCTGTAGCCATACCACATCTTTGAAAATGAATACTACTCTTATAATTATCTCTTCTGACAGGTGTGTTTGTTGACCACCAGGCTATGTTGACCAATCCAATCTGCCAACAGAGACTTTATGCAAATATAGGTCATCATGCTTGGCACATGCAGTTGGTGTGAAGGGCAACATGAAAAAGAAGCGAGCAGTAAGGGGGTGGAGGAGGAGG
>NC_045748.1:18634122-18638556 GCF_008692095.1 Etheostoma spectabile | reverse complement strand
GGGGGGGGGGGGGGGGGGTATGTTATGGAGGCAAAACTAGACATAGGAGTTGTGCAGTGAGTTCACTCTGGTAATCTGGTGACTATTTACAATCTTAAAAGTGACAGTGGCTCTCACTAATGAGAGTGACCTCCCACTGTACCTTTTATCCTTTCTCTACCCATGGCATACACACAGAGACATACGTGTCATTTTGGCCTCATCCTTGATACATCCTGACAGCTTGTTTGAAGGGCGAGTTGGGTGGTGGATGGGGGTGGATGGCTACTGTGTTGGGTGGCTGGTGGAGGAAGCAGAAGAGTGTTGACAGCCAATTAAAGCTTGTGTAGGATAAGTAGATTAGTGTGTATTTTGTCCATAGCAAATTCCTGCCAATTGGTCCCAAAACATCCCACTTGGATAGTAAATGCCAAAAACATGTTTTTTGTAAATCCTTTCAATCATTCCCCAAAAGAACCAAGCGGGCTTGCCTTATTGCATAATCCAAATTTTCTTCAAAACTTGCCATTTTCAGCATGTGGCTTGCTAGTTCAAAGTTTATTGTTGTTTTCCAACGTGCCGAATGTCAGGCAGTTATCCTGGAAATGCAATTCCGCTTATCCAGACCATCGTTAAGTTAACATTCAGACTCATACACACCCAATTCCCCACAAGGCACATGGTGTTTAACAGGTGGATGGTTGGCATGTAAACCACTAGACTTAGCCCACCACCTCCACCCACCACCCTGCAGCCAGACCATAATCCCTCCAAGCATCACCTTCACAACAGGACTTGTCATGGCAGTTCGAGAAATGGTCAAGTTATTTTGATCAATTGATTCTTCAACAGGGACGCAATTTTCTCATCTATGAACTACGAACGCCGGGACACGATCCACGATCTCTGGGGGTTGCAACAACAAGGAAATGAAACGCCACACGCCGGAGACAACTGTCATGACACTGGGCTGCTCTGGGGGATGCAGCAACGGGGAAATGAAACGCCACACGCGGTAGATGGTGACAACAACGGCTGCTGGGACATGATCCACGTCTCTGGGGGACGCAACAATGGGGAAATGAAACACCACAGAACGGGACGGTCCTGGTTAGGAAAAGAACAACGGGGAAAGGATCTGCCACACGGGGGATGTGATCCCCAATCTCTGGGGTGAAAGTCCTGTGTTGTTTGAACCATCCTCCTTATGCAGATTTTCGGCTTTTCAATACTACTCACTACCATAATCTTGCTGTTATCACAAAAGATGCTTCCCATGGGCTCATAAAGCCTACATCCAAAGTTGGTGCCAAAAGACAAAATATTGCCAAGAGTCTGAGTGAGGTTTTGTCATAGCAACATAGTGGATGTAATACATTTCAAAAACCAAAATTTTAAAGACGCCTGAAGAAAGCCTTTTGGTTTTTGCCTAATACAAATATCTTTGTTATAGATTTTTTTTCTTGTAAATGTTTTTTTGACTTGTTTTAACAAACTCACAAGACCACAGTTGATACATTTCTTATCTGGACTTTACTTTTTAGTGTTCTTGGGCCGTGCTAAATAAATTTGTCTTGGTCATATCGAAAAGAAGATTGAATTCAGATATTGACACTTTTTGACAAAGACCATTTTTGATTTGGATGGAAATGTGCCACTTCCCAGTCATCTTTCATTAAAGTATTCAAACCCAATGGGGAATTTAAAGTATTGGCTCTGCAGCCTGTAAACTATCTGTAAAGCAGAACTAACCCTACTTGAGTTTTTTATTTATTTTATTTTAATAAAGTTATGTCATGCTCATGTTTCAAGTCAGCAGATGAAACTGGATGTGTTCTTTCTATATTTCACCATATACTGGATGTCATACAATAGCCTGGTCATACATTTTTATGGCAAACTGTCCTCAAGCATCCAAGACAAACCCTCTGAAGCAGATGTAGCCACAGTAGGCATGCTACTAAAGATGTCTAAAATGAACTGGATACAACTCATACACATGTATACTGTGGGCTTTATGCCCATGTTTAAAGAAATAGTTTAACATTTTGGGAAACATAATTTTTCACTGCAGAGAAAAGAATGAGATAATAGAAACCGCTTTCGTTTCTGTCTGTTAAATATGAAGCTACAACCAGAAACCAGTTAGCTTAGCTTAGCACAAAGACTGGAAACATGCAACCCGGTGCAGTGACTTCCTACAGCCCAGGTTGTCACCCAGCCAATACATAGTCCAGCACATACTAGCTCCCCCTCAAAACCTCAAATTATCATTTTTACACTTGGGTTTTATTAGTGAGCTTTAGTACACCACCAAAATCTATCAGATGTTTTATTTTGGTTCTCAGTTTCTTGGCAAGGGTGAAGAAACCTTGGGACCTTCAACCAGAGCCAGGCTGTTTCCTCCTGCTTCCTTTCTTTGTTCTAAGCTAAGCTAACCACCTGCTGGCTGAAGCTATCTATCTTAAGTTGTGCATCCGTTTTTGGCCATTACTCATTTCTTTGTGTGTGTGTGTGTGTGTGTGTGTGTGTGTGTGTGTGTGTGCCTTAACCCAATTTTTAATCTGTGTTTTAGTCTCTAACACACTTGTTCATTGCTTCTCTTTTGTCACTTCTTATCTTGATTTCTGAGCAAAGAAGCAGACAGGTGTTCTTGATTGGTGTTGCTTTCCAGCAATGAGAGTGGTAAGGCAACACATTCACCTCAACTTTTATCATTTATCCTAAACAACTGTGGTATAGTAATAACCACTGTCACTGTTTGTGTGTGTGTGTGTGTGTGTGTGTGTGTGTGTGTGTGTGTGTGTCAGTCTGTGTAAGTGTGTTCTGTTCTTGCGTTTGGGGGGTGGGGGTTAGATTTCATCCTGATAGCAGGGGCAGCCGTGGAGGAGGGCCAAACATATGTTCCGAGGGCCAGGAACAAAAGCACTGACACGTTAGCCTTTTCACGGAGATGACCTTTTCGCCGCTCCCTATCCCAGCCTCTCTCTGCCTGCCGCTGTCCTTTTGTCTGCCAGCTTGCCCCAGGCCCAGCTCAAGCCGAGCGCTAGAATTTCTCCTCATCTCCCCAAATCTCCCTTGACTAAATGTCAGGATTACATATTTCTGCTACTCACACCGAGGGCTTTAATTAGCACTGCTGTGTGCATTTATGTGTGAGCTTGTGTTTGTGTGCAAGTGTGTTTGTGCTTTAGAAGGTGAATGAATATGCTTAAGTCTTTGTCAGTTTACTGTATGGACGTGTGTTTCACGTACACGTTTGTAACCATGAGCTCTTGCCTGTGTGTCCTAAGCAGATTTGTCCATTCAGTCCACCGTAATCTCTCTCACTCCAAATCAGAGTGGGCTAACATGGGAGGAAAAGAGGGAGGAGGAAAAGGTGAGAAAATGCTAGGGAGTCAAACTTAACAGTGGGAGCAGATCTACTAATGTGCACGCGCATACGCAGACACACGCCCACACTGAGAGGTTAACACATGAAACCTGAAGCCACCAGATAGACACTATTACAGATGACATCATCAATTTTATATCAAGGATTTCCAAACATCTTGGCATTCTAATGATGAACTTCTCAATAATTAAAAATGGTATTGAAAATAATGGTTTAAGCATCAATTTAGCCATGGTGATAAAATGTTTAAAGGATAGCATAGCTGGCCTTAAGGAGAAACAATCTGCAAGGGAGAATGAATAATTTAAGATATAGTGTCGTAATAAGGGCAGGCTATATGAACTGCACAATCAGCTGCCAGCCATCTAAGTTGCTAACCTCTTTACAAAAAGTTAAACATGCGGTCCCAAAGGGCCATTATGAGCCTGCATAAACAGCTGTAGCTGAAAAGGTCTTGGGGTTCAGTAGCTGTAGGATAATGTTAACATGTTACCATGAAGTCCTCCCCTCTGTGCAGCTGTGCTGGTGAATCTAATGTACTGATGTAGCAGAATAGTCCTTCCTTAGCAAAGTTTTCCTGGACTATAAGATTTTTTTTCTCAATGACTTTTGCTATGGTTCCTTGTGTAGTCAAATACAATTGATAATGACAGTTATGAGAGTACATGTGTCTGTTATCTGAACGGGAGGCCATTGTTTGTGTCATATCTTTCAGAAGTGTTAGTTTTAATAATATTAGAACATTTTAATTGTTTCCGGCTTCAGAGGCTACTTTGTGTCTAAGGCCTGATGTTAATAAGGGAACAATGATTTAATAATTCACGTTCTTTTACAATGCCCACTGACCCTGTTCTCAGCAACTCTGCGTTACCATACCAGCGTCATTGCATAATAAAAACAAATTCACACTATACTGGCAATTCATGACACCACTGAGACAAAAAACTCCATTATTCCAGGGTTCTTAATATCTAGAGGTTATGCTAATAGATATATAGATATAGGGCATAGCAAAATGATGGTGTGTGTGTGTGTGTGTGTGTGTGTGTGTGTGTGTGTGT
>NC_045748.1:18630283-18634112 GCF_008692095.1 Etheostoma spectabile | reverse complement strand
TGTGTGTGTGTGTGTGTGTGTGTGTGAGAGAGAGAGAGAGAGAGACTGAAGGCACGTCACATCATCACTGTCAAGACAGGCCCTTCCTCTCCCCCGTGCACTTGGAGAGGCTGGCAGTTACCCAGTCCTCCATGAGTGCACGCCGCGGACTGGTTCTGAACTGGTTCCCTCACTTGGGGCTAGCCTAGGACCAAACCCTGCGTCGCCTCTAATTAGGGGAGGCGCCCAGGCACAGGCATAACGAGCTGATGAATAATTAGAATTGGAGGAAATTGTGCAGCCAGGGTGGCAAATCTGGAGGGACAAGTGCTGAAAACAAGGCAAGCGGCATTAAGTCCACAGTCAGTCAAATCTGTGAACTTGGCCAGCGGCGTTAACACTAGGCCTGTGTGAAGAGGAATAAAGCTCCAGCACTGGTGGCCAGCCAAGGCCATAGTCAGACCCCCAGGGTCGATTACGAGAAGCGAATAAGATGTGGGTGATAAATGAATCCATAAATTAACAGCAATAAATATTAATTCCATAGTGCTCTGGCATTGGGAGAATGCTAAACTATGTGCAGGGGGATGCAGATTGTTGATACCGTGATAGTGTGGCAACATTTTTGAGGCGTGATGTCAGAATCCCAATAAATGATTGACAGACAAGTTTGGCTGCAAGTGTTGTTCTCACTTCCAACACCCATGCTGAGGAGAAATTAGCCTAGCCACTCTTTATGTGTGTAAGAAGTCATACCAATGGTCATACTGTTAAACATTATCATACCAAATGCCTAAACATGGAAATATATTTTATACTTAATAGAATGTAAGTTGTAGCTATGCTTCAAAATGCAGGTTCTCAAGGTGTTAATTTTTAAAAGTGGAATGCTGAATCATCAATGGAGTGGTAGTAAAGTAAGGGGACAGTAATAATGATGTGGTGTTAGCGGGCTAGCATTTGACTGATACGGTTTGGGTCAGTCTTTTCTTCTCTCGAACATCCCCCTCATTATCATGCGTGGGGTCAAGGCTGGCGCGAGAGCGGGTGAACAGTCCTCCCGGGGGTCTTGATTGGGGTAGTAGCAAGGGAGTGACGAGGACATCCATGGGGGAGAATCCAAGGACTGTGCCCCTGTGACGATGCCCTGACAGCCAACATGGCTGCCTCGCGTTAATTAGTGCTGGCCTTCCCCAGTCACCAAGGTTATTCACATCCCCAGGTCATTTAACACGCTGCCTGCTTTCTGCTTGCTCTTTTCTCTGCCAGCTGTGCCACTTTGTCTGGCAGAGTGGAATCACGCCTGGTGACGCAGGGCATTAGACGTGTGACTTTCATGTTTTCACCTAATGTTTGGTGGCCTGTTTGTTTTGTCATGTGCTGCCAATATGTGAAAAAGTGACATGTTTGAATTCATCAAAGAGACATGCCTTTTATTTCATGGCTTAAAATGACTTCAGACCTCATTTGTTGTTCTAATAATCACCAAGGTTTTCTTTCATTGGGTTTTTGCCCTTGAAAACACCTCTTTCATATTGGCTGTATAAGAGTTATAAAGCTGTTGGCAAGGCAATCGCATATAATAAAATATACCATGAGGAATACATTCCCTGATATTAGATCAGTGAATTTGTGCCCATGAAAAAACATGATTACAAAAAACATTGATTCCTACTGACACTACTCTGGGATGTTTTAAGGAAAGATTTAGAATGATCAGTGGAAATGCAGGTGATTAAGTAGTGTGTGTGCAAGGTTAAAAAAGGGACAGTATTCAGAAAACTGGATGTATCCAAGTGAAGACGTATACTCTACAACTAATCACCATTGTTTCTCTGTGTATCTTTCTCTCACTAAAATTCAATTTCCCAATGCATTCACATAAGGCTAGCCTGTTTTTTGTATATTATAGACTTATTACACGATTTCTGCTATCTGAAAACATGTGGTTAAAATAATAAGCAGTCTTTGTGCAACATGAAGCAGAAAACAGAACCAATTCATGCAATGATAAACACGACTTTTCCTCCTTTTTCCAATCTTCCAACTCATTTGAACTTAATGCTGCATTCATCATTTTGATAAGCATCAGCATGCAGCCAGTATGGTCGTTGAGGGAGGGCAGATAGTAGAGCGAGGCCAAAGCTCGTTAGGGCCACCTATTATAACATTTAGGAGGGTTCTTAATAGAAACATGCCTCAAAGCTGATGGCTTTTAAAAGGAGAGGAGTTTTTGGTTTCCGTGCAGCACGTCATATCATTAACCGCGAAAGGAGGAGTGCAGAGTGTCTCACATCCCTGCTTTCCATCCCTTTTCCACATACATTAGTGTCCTCATGTCACATTTCATGTGTAGCGGAAGGGAAAACGCGTTGGTTCCCCAGCCGAATGTGGGCTAAGGGAAAAAAGCTAAGCCTTGGGCAATCAGAGCAGGGGAGAGTCGTGGCATTAATGGTGATGAGTAGTGATCACAGACTCTGGTCATTAGACTAATAAGACTGTATTTAAATTAGCCAGGGATGTTTTTTCCTTTCTTTTTTCCCTCTTCCCCTCCTCCAGACCCCTTCTGTTATTTTCATGGTTATGCATTGGAAAACTCAACCACGCATTTCGATGAGTTTCTCTCCCTCTGTTTCCTTAACGAAACAACTAATTAAGTGAAATGCTCCTTCCTAATTAATAATTATTTCCCCTATGTCAAGCGGAATAATCTGGGGCTCTTTGTACCTAACTTGTGGTTTTTATGTTTTATCTTATTTTTATGATGAAACAGTACTGCAAAAGTCTGATAAAAACCAAATCTAATGGTAGAAAATACACAGGGAGGAATACATTCTATTAAATTAAATGGTTTTTTTCATTACCAAATGGAACAAATGACCATGAATTCCTACCAATAATTTATTTCCATGATAATAATTTAACTGGGGCTTTTTGAATCCTTTTGTGATGTGACGTAAAATGACTCACCAACGTATTCCTTATTGTTTTCCCAGTCAGTTTGACTTATCTCTTCCTTACCCTCAAAAATGTCTTTTTTTAAGAACGTTACACCATATCTTCTTCT
Source organism: Etheostoma spectabile (assembly GCF_008692095.1). NCBI lineage: Eukaryota > Metazoa > Chordata > Actinopteri > Perciformes > Percidae > Etheostoma > Etheostoma spectabile. The sequence continues at coordinate 18,631,066 of NC_045748.1, read as the reverse complement.
TTTTCCCTCAATCATGGGCCCTTGTAGAGATGAGATAATGGAAATGTGTCATAGTTGTTGTTTTTTTATCTGTCTGAGCTTACTCTAGTTGTTTACTTTGCACATTATTATGTATAATAAACACAGACCTAATGCATTTAATCCTCAAGTATTACACGGGTAGACACGTTTACACACATAATCTGTAATGTGGTGTTGGCTGAGAGCAGTGATTGAATATTGATTATAAATTGCAGTGGTGTATGTTAAGTGAAACCCTCAACCAAAATAAAAAACAAAATTCAATACTCCAAAATGTTACTATCTTACCAAAAAGACAATATTTTTGAAATGATCCTTATCTTCTCTGTAAGCCCATCACTTTCTATTATGGCTTATAATGCCACACATGAGTCGTGTTACTGCAGGTAGAAGCAGCATAAAGGTCTCTGCGGTCTGTCTGTGTTTAAGTCGTGCTTGGCCTGTGTGTACAGTGATCATGGCCGACAGTACCACTGGCTACAGTGTGATCAACAGGGTGCCTCCAGTGATAGTGTCCTGCATGGGAGACGTGTTCCCACCCAATTTCAGCCCAAACCTTTCCATTTTAGCTTTAAACTTGCTTCTTAGAACAGGCGTCGGGCAAAGGCATAAGCTCCACCGTGAGCTCTCTTGCTCTGCTCCCTTCAGCCTGATGCTTCAGGCGCTGGTGTGATTTTGCTGGCTGACAGTGACCCTGACAGGGATGGGGTAGGACCTCTCTGGTCCTGTCCTCTCTGGAAATGTCCAGGGGGTGTGGGGGGG
>NC_045748.1:18621480-18630273 GCF_008692095.1 Etheostoma spectabile | reverse complement strand
GGAGGGTGGTTGCTGGGGGTCAGTTTATATTGTGCCTCACTGTGCCCTATTCAGCTCTGTGGTGACCTTGCAGGCCTTCTTTGCCCACTGGGGAGAGCAAGGGAAGGGGAAGTGGAGGGTCATGATCCCTCCGGTGCACGTGTTGGACACAGATGCTAACACAGCCTGACGAGGGACTATTGGAAACATATTCTCAGGGCCCTCACCACTTTAGCCTGCTCTTTCCTTCTCTTTTTGTGTTTTTCTCTGACCTGATGGAGCTAAGCAGCGATAGCTGACCTTTTCCCTGACACTGAATTGTTCCGCTCAGCACCATAGGATCAGTGTTTACGCACCCCCGGCTAAGCCCTTAGGGAGAAAAGTGTGCTGCCCACAACACATAAGCACTTGCAGACTCACGCACACAGACATGCGCACACACACACACACACACACACACACACACACACACACACACACACCTGTTTTTGCAAATTATAACTTCACCCAGGAGACAACAGAGGGGAAATGTATGAATACATAATTAACAATGTATTATTGTGCTGAACCAATGGGGAATCCTCATATAATCTGACACATGCTCAGTGTATCATGTGCTGGATTTGTTCCTGCAAGCTCATACATTATTTGTTCCAGATACAGTGTCTGAAAGCAGTGTCACAAATGTGTTTCATTATTTGCACCGTACCTCCCCAGAAAGCCAACCATTAAAAATCTTTTTGTGCTTTTGTTTGTTTGTTAGAAATCTCATGATGTTCACTGCCAAGACGAGAGGGATTTCCATCAAAGGGCAGCAGGAGAGTGGATGGATGGAGTAGTGTGTGTGATGCTCCAATGCTTCACCACAGTCCTGTAATCTCCCATCTGGAATGAGTAAATCAAGACTCTGTATATGCTCAACCCTGCAGCCCTGACAGATTTATACAGTGCAAACTTGTGTTTCTAGGGCTCCAGAGGCAGAGAAAATGTAAACTTTTTTGAGACAGTTTATCACAGGGACTAGTGTGGTTTTGAAGGCTGCGTATCATAAACGCTTTAGGTGAGAAATTGCTTGTTTTCAGGGTTTCAGATTCACCTTTATGAGTTGGTATCATTTTTGTATAGGCATGGTCATACGGTTGGGTTACTTACTGCCCAATATGTATTTTAAGAGAGGTGAACTTCTTGCTTCTAATTCAATGTAATAGACAAGCTATGCAACTGCCTATCATGTATCTTTTCTAGTGCTCCATATACATTATCCAACACAAGATTATTTGTTTGAACATATACAGAGATTCTTGCTTTCAAAACAGTAGATGGAAACATTTAAAACCATTTTTGGCTGGGTGGCTGTTTCCCTTCTCTTCCACAAGTTCGAGGTCACAATTTTAAACTGAGCGTGCGTCGTGTTTGGTGTCAGGGTTGGGGCGATTGAATGGCGGCGGCAGGGGAGCTGACATCTAACATGAAGGTTAAGTGACAGGCGGGGCACAATAAGGTCAGCATCGGCGTGTCACCCTTCCAGACCTCTCAGGAACAGAGCGGCAGGAAAAGGCCCAGTCAACTGCTTGCAGATGTGTCTGGACGCATGTTTCACTGACAAACACGAGGCAGGCGCCGCTCTCTGATGTTCCCACTGGTCACTTCTAATCTGCATCTCACAGGCAAAGAGAGCTGCAACACTCCAGTCAGGGTTAGTGTGTGTAATCTCAGACACCCAACCCAACTAACTTTGGCCCTTGACAGAATATTTTGACCAATCTCCTGATAGCTTACATATTTAGTTGAGTTGAGTAGCTCAAGTGCTATGACAACTTATGCAAGTGTTGTTATTATTGTTATGTAATTAATGTACTTCATGTACTGTAATGCAGCACTTTGAATTCCTGTCCTGTTTGTGTTGATCTTTATTTTTTTTAATGTAAATGACAAAATCCTTTCCTTAGACCCACGTTAGGAAAAGATGTTTTACAGCACTGTACATGCATTCTTCAAAGCACCACTGCATCTCTGACAGCTGTTTTTAATGCATTTTTTTTAAAAACACTCAAACCTACAGCATGGCTTCCCCGAGGAAAGGCCACTTTGGAAAAGAACAGATACTTAGCTTAGATCAGACGGTTTTTTTTGGCGTTAAGTATGACAGCAAAATTATACAATTTTTAAAGTTATTCAATAAAAACAGTGCATTGTGGGGACAATTTAGCTTTAACATTGGTAGGGACAAATTGTACTTTAAAATATGTCTTAAGCGTATATGGAAATGATCCAGTAATATAAAAGTTAATGTGACTCTCTGAAAGACTCTCTGATGTTACTATTTTTACTTCAGTAAAGTTTGAATGTAGGACTTTTACTTATAGTATTTTTACAATTGTGAGTTTGCTACTTTTACTCAAGAAAAGAGTCAAAGTCCTTCTTGCACCACTTAGTACACCAAAAATAATATCTTCTTTATCATAACAGTCCAGGGAAATATTGAACCCAAGGTAGTCTCACTTTGCCAGACCTTACTCCACTGCGCTGCAGAGTATGGTCCGGCACCTCCACACATACACTCCTGGAAAGGAGAAAAAAATGCTCTGGGTTGTTTGCATTTCTTTAAACCAATTACAGTCATTTTGGGCGGCGCTAAGTTTTGGTCAAAAGGATGGGGGATTTACAAAATGTCTTCAGGAATTAACTTGTTTTTGCAACTTGCAAAAGAAAACACCACGTAAATGAAGTTAACTATTCAGACAATACAGTAATGTGAATGTAAAGTAATAGTAATGTGAGCTATTTAAATTAGCTACATTAGACACATGGTTAAATTTCTCTTACCAGTGCATTGCTGTGTGTATTTTGTCCATAGAAAATCCCTGCCAATTGGTCCCAAAAACATCCCAGAGTTATTGTAAATGCTGTAAACTTAAGAATTGTAAGTTGTAAATCTTTTCAATCATTCTCCGGAGGAACCAAGCAAGCCTGCCTGGTTGCACAATCCACATTTTCTTCAAAACTTGCAATTTTCAGCGTGTAGCTTGCTAGCTTGAAGTTTGTTGTTGTTTCTCAAAACGCACTGAGTTTTGCATTGCGAGGGACATCTGGCAGAACATTCGACGCCGCAAGTAAATGAACTGTTGTTGATCCTGACTAAACCCTGAGTAGATGCTCTTGCATAAGTCCTCTCACCACTTTCTGGAATTTACTAAGGGTAAGGCAGCATGTTGACACAGGAATTTTTTAACTGTCCTAAACGTTTTCTTAATTGACAAATAGAATCCATGTTAAGGGGCAAAGTTGATTTGTTTTTATCTTTTACTAATACTTATAGGAGAGAGTCACACTCAATGGCAAGAAGTCACTACAATTTAATCTAAGCACTCCTATAGTACAGGGTCTGTGTGGTGCCAAGGCTCGGGTAAGACAGGTACATTTCTGCAGTAGTAAGATTTAGTAATTGGACAAAAAGTAGAGAGACAATGGAAATGGTGAAGTACATTAACTAAAGCACAGTTGGCATTACAGTAAGAAACCAACAGAAACCATTGAGGGCAGGCAGGCTAAATAAGCAAAAACACTCCACTTAGTGATCATTTAATTGAAGGGAGATTTCAAACTGCAAGGAGGGACAGGTGGGACAACTCTGTAGTCTAAAAAGAAAGAAAGTGAGAAGAAGAAGGGGTTACAGAAACAGAGTATGCTTCGTCTACCACTGTGATACATGTGAGGTATTATGTAATTTGCTGGGTTATTACAGCCTGTCATTTCATGCAGACAGGTTCTGGCTTTCAAGAGCAGCATCATCAAACCCTTTGCTATCCCCTCAGATGTCTGTGAGGTGTCAGAGGAGCGGAGAGAAAAGGAGACAGGTTCTTTTCTTCCTGACAAAATGATGCAAGTGTTTGTGAAAGGAGGAGTGAGCACAGTTCTGCTGCAGTTGCTGTCTCTGGTATGTGTACACACACACACTGTCACACACAATAACACACATCCTGCAACAGCGGCCTAGAATGGTGAAAGCATTACATTGTGTATTGATGAACCCCCTGCATACACACACAGCCCCTTCATCCTACCCCTTCTCAAGGCACTTTAGACAATGAAGACTTTAGTCTGTAAGTAGCAACCTTGGCCTGAAAGGAGTAGCAGTGTGTGTGGTTTTACGGGGTGTGTAAACAGACCCAAAGGTAAATCTTAAGGTTGCCTCACCGAAAAAAAGAAGAAAAACGAATATCTGTCGATATTTTCTCTCCTCTGTCATCGTCTTAATTTTTTTCCACCATTCCAAGTCTTGTTTTTGCCTGATTGTGTGCACCTATTGATTGACAACTGGCTCCAGAGCCACTCAGGCCTCTTAAAATACCAGGCCAGGGATTCAGGTTTCAGGCCCCGGCCTCGGGCCCTGCCATTGTCTGCGTCTGGAAGGCTGGCTCCATTAGAGCCCAGCCCAGCCAGTCCCATTCAGCCTGCCTGCTTTGTGTACCTCCACCTCAGCCGCCTGCCTGCTACCCACAGGGCCCTGGCTAGGTGGGGCTGACAGGGTGTCAACACTGACAAGAACATGGCAGTTAGGAAGAGAGACAGGTAGACAGCACACAGGCCCAGGCGCCTATCATGGCAGCTATTCTCAAGAGTCTTCCCTTTCTGACGCTGCTCACTCATCTTTTGTCCGCCATGGTGTTGGCATTCTGTTCTGCTTGTTACAGCTTCACAAGTTCCCGAGCTGGGTTGTTTGCAGAGAGTATGTTGGCTATCACTCCCAGTGTGTGAATGGCAAGAGCTCACATTACAGATATTTCCCACAAGATGAATGGTTACTTGGTAGACACAATTGAATTGCCAGTATTGTCAACAAAAAAGTCAAATCCAGCAGTTTTTGTACAAATGAAATTTGGAAGAATGTTTGTGCTTCAACAGAGCTGACAAGAAGATGTATTCATTTGGAGTTACACTGCTTTTATGGTGTATAGCACACTAAGGAAATAGTTTGAATTTATCAACAAAATAGCAGCAACACATGCTTTTTTCACATGAGTTGAACATGTCATCTCCGCTGTTTGCCCTACCTGACATTTTAATCAGCCTGAGTTGTTGCAGTGCCACATCCTCTTAGCCAACAGTCTCATCCGGAGAATGCATGTAATGAAATTTGCCCTAAATCATGGACATCGGGCCGGAGGTCCAAAAGGTTAAGAGGAGCGCAGGGTCAGGTCCCATATAACGCTCCTTGTGCAGAATTAAAAGGGAAAGGGTTCCTTTGTCCAAGCCGCCCTTCAGGTCAAGGAGGTCAGGAGGTCAGTGTCAGGGGGAAGGCCCGGCTCCTCCACCCTCAAATGCTACAATTCTATTTGTAGTACCAAATAAATCAAAGATACCACCCAAAAATTAGCATTGTTTTTGATGGTCAGGGTTCAGCTGGGGGCATGCTGACATGATTTGGGTGCCTTAATCGGGAGAAGAGGAAGTCCATCTCTGCAAATACACACACTTCTGAGGTCAGAGGACAGCACAAGCACCTGTGACATTATTGTCAGTGACTGCACGTGTTTGCGTATGAATGTAGATGACACAGGGACAAGAGGTTTTTGAGGAGCAAATTGGATTCATGTCAGACCTTCTGCTTATTGATAAAGATGACAGATGCTCGCATAGGCATGGCGGGCCAAATTCAGACGTTAACACAGTTAACTGCTATTTGCTCACAGTGCTATTATTCTAAATGGCATTATGGTGGGATGTGTGGCTGCAAGACATGTTGATGTGCTGCTGTGTGTGTGTGTGTGTGTGTGTGTCTGTATGTGTGTGTGTGTGTGTGTGTGTTTGCACAAGTTTTAATGTCTGAACTAAGAGCTGCTGGTTTCAATATTGAATGGGTATACAGGCCAAATGGAAACAGTGGCAGCTGATTGAGACAAATAGTGTTCAGGCCTGATGTCTCAACTGTGAGAGAGAAAGAGAGCAGAAGATGGACACACTGTGTAATGATATCATGCTTGATAAATGCCACATTAGTGCTTTTGTTGCCTGCAGAAACATACTGAAACACACCTTAAATAGATAGCTAATACAGCATTGTAGAAAAAGAATAGATTTTGAAAATGTTAAATATAAATGTGTGTGTTCACTGAGAGAAATCCCCAGACAAACAACAAAACAATCTGTTAAAATAGTTTGCGTCTGGTCTTGTGTCTTCGGGGCAGATCAAGAGATGTCTACCATGTTTACGTGGAGTGACCCTCATTCTTCTTGTCCATGCCAAGAGCTCTCCCTCTCTGTCTCTCTCTTTGTGTCTGTCTCTGCATCACTCTCTCTTATCTGACTGTCTGAGCTTGTTGACCCTACCTGAGTTGGTTAGTCATCCTCTCCAGGCGTCACTAAGGCAATTTCAGGGATGACCATAAATCAGCTGACAGGCTCCGCTATCAGTGAGTGACAGATTCAACATCTAAGCAAAGTTTAATGGTGAGCTATAAACATTTATGAGTATACGTTTTGTGTGCAACTCCCTGCTCAAGTATCTCTTCGGACCTCTATCAGTGGCTCCTTATCATGCACACAGTGTCACAGATACAGTGAGTGGAGACAAAATGGGCTATTTTGTTCACCTGAATGCTTGGACCCACTTAACCTGTTGGTTAGGATCAGCGTCTTTCCACTGAGTATTGATTTTGTCAGCGGAGGTGATTGAATTGTTGAATTGTTGTAGGTCGAAAGGCACTGATAAGGAAATCAGAAAGGTGTGAAGACATTGCTTTGGAAAACAGTGACACTGTGCATTTGTTCTGAGTAAGAGGAATATGAAATAATCCAAGAAATCTGTTTTTACAACACTCCCACTTTGTAAACACTGTAATCAGATAAGGGTGAAGAAAAAATGTTGAGTGGTGTGGATTCCTCTCCCCTCACAACAACTAACTAGAATTGTCAAAGGCACTTTTTGCTGTAATTTGGTTGCTGAACAGCACATTACACAAAGTTACAACATAACCAACATTTATGTGCATTATTAAAATGTGAAGATCATGTAACACACAATGTAATGCACAATGTCTTTTATTTGATCTTATATCTTACTTGCTTACTCCTTTTTCAGGGTTAATAGGAAGGTGGTTCATGTTGCAGCACATGTGGGTTGACACGTAAAACACATTTTTTTCCATTGTTCCGAGATGCTAAAATCAAGGACACAAAAAAACAATAATATTACAAAAAGGAAACCTTAAAACTCAAATTACATTAGTACCAATAGAGCCAAAAGTAAACATCATCTAAAATGCCAAAATGTAACAATAGCAAACATCTAATTTCCAACATTTGATCAAAGGCAGAGCAACATTGTGGACAGGCCATCAGTCCATCAGAAAGCTACAGACCTGCTGACAAACACATCAACATATTGACCCATTGGGGCCAATGGACTCACAGAGCAAAAACTCCAAACAGATAAGTCACTTGTTGTTGTGAGACAACACTGAGCTAATCACTGATTTGAGCATACAAACCGCTGAGTCTCAAAACAGTAGCTTCTTCCATTTATTGAACTTAATCAAACAACTGTTCCTTTCTCTTGCTGTTTCCTTGTATGTCATTTTAACTGTATTATTGTTTGTGTCTTATTGTGATTAATTTCCCTTGCATATAGTGTGACATTGTGTATACTGTAGTTCACCAAATGGTATACAATTACAATGATACACTGCAATTTTGTGTTATCAGATAACATAAAGCAAAATATTTCCCTGTACTACATAGTGGAGAACATTCGATGCTATAGATCAAAGGTGGTGGCGGTGAAGGGGGGCAGGTGTGACCGCGTGGGTTTAATTAGAGCGTCAACACCACCACGCTGCACCAGCCAGCTGATAAGGAAAGCAGACAGATGACAGGAGGTGTGCGAGGCCGGTTGGAGACAGTCTTATCTCGGCACGGAGAAAGACTGCAGCCGCCCTGGCTTCCTCACGCTATAGGGAGGGGGTGGAGGAGGAAGATGGGGGAGAGGTTGCGATAGACCAATTACCTGTGAGTCATTGGTCTCTTCTTCCCATGCTTTGCAGATAATCGAGGCAAACTGGCACATGTCGGTGTCAAAGATTTTCTAAGTTACCTACGAGGTCTCAGTGCCACCTTGTGTTGTGGGAATGTCTCTTAATTTGCTGATAGCGTATTAGCTTAAACCCACTAAAGTGTAGTATACTCTTAACTTAGGTAGAACCCAGCCTTAGCTGTACCAAGGATGCGTTCCACTGCTTGAAAAGTGATCTATTGACACGGTCCTCAGAATCAATGAGCTTGTTGCTCCCTTAACAAAGAATTAAAATGTATTTCTAGACCGTCAACTATCCACTCTAAGGGTAATTTAAAGTCTTAAACCTTATTTCAGAAGGGTGAAAGGATTACGATGGAAGTTGAAGGTGGAGAATAAGTGAAAAGGATAAAGGTGCGACAGATGTTCAATCTGTTTTTTATCTATTCTGGAAGAAAGGCATCAGATGAAGTGTGGGTAAATAAATGACCATCTATTTCTGTTTGTGTATGCTAACATTTATGAGGATATTAAGTCTGTGAGTGAGATATCCATAAAAGAGAAAAAAGAAATCCATATAGCGCCACTGCTATGGCTGAGTGTGTGTGTGTGGGTGTGTGAGTATGTGTGTGTATGTGTGTGCGTGAGACGCTCTGGCTCCTAGCTGTCTGCGCCTTGCTCCCCGCCGCTCACTGCACACCACATTATTTTTAACCCACTGCCTCCGAGAGGAAGCAGGAGACGCTTGGGCCTCTGAAGTCCAGCACAATGAGAAATAAGCTCACACACACACACACACACAC
>NC_045748.1:18620516-18621470 GCF_008692095.1 Etheostoma spectabile | reverse complement strand
ACACACACACACACACACACACAGTCCCCAAGTTGCACACGTGTGCTCAAACACCTAGACACACACCAGCTTTTGTCATCTGCCGACAGACACTGCTAGACACACGTGCACACAGACATACATTACACACTTGTCTTACACATTTTCCTTCAGCACTAGGCATCCATCCATCCTCTCTTAGCAGACACACACAACAACACACTCTCACACGGACGTCCTGCCTTACCTTGCGCCCCACCCGTCTCCACTGTGGCGCTGGCTGTCCCTGTTGACCCAGATCCAACAGGTCACCCTGGGTCAGTGGGCTGTAAATGAACTGATACTAATTACAGTAAACAGCACCACATCAGAGCGTGTGTTCCCACATTTGTGTGTTGGCACGCATGCATGCGCATGGTGAAACTGGACAGGCTAAATTCAAGGGAGGTCGGCACCTCAGCCCTGAGCGGCAATCAAGAGTGTTTAATTGTTCATGTTGATTGTCTTGGTGGGGGTTGTTTAGGTTTTAGGGCGAGGCCTCTCATCTATTTTCTCACTTCCTCTTCTGAACACTTAATCAACAGTGTGGTGATTGGTGTTTGGATTTGGGCATCATGGGCTGAGGTACCAGTAACTTTAATGTATAAAATGAATGAAGTTTCAACACTATACTCTATGCATGTGTCATTTGTGTATGGCGTCACTGAAAATCGTTCGATGAAAGCTGTGAGTCACCTGTTGATTTGGCCTCTGATTGCATGATTCCTTTTCTTCTTTGCCCACCGTCTCACATGACTCCACACTGTCTAATTGACTACACTCTCCCAATCAAATGCTCCCATGATGCCTCACTAGGAAAGCGACTGACTGACTGACTGACTGAGTGGTGCCTTGTAAGAATTTAGCCTCCTGCAGTGGACACACACACACACACCTACACACACACACACACACACACACACACACACACACACA
>NC_045748.1:18619597-18620496 GCF_008692095.1 Etheostoma spectabile | reverse complement strand
CACACACACACACACACACACACACACACACACACACACACACACACCACACACACATCAACCCACTGAAAATCAGATTGACTCAACCTCTAAAGGCAGTGCCATTGAAATCAGATTACAGATGAGGGAGTCCGCAATTTCCAGAGCACCGCATCCACCACAAACGCTTTGGCCTTGAAAACATACACCTCTTTCTCTCCCTTTTTTCCCCTCTCTCTCTGACATACACATTCACTTGAAGGGAAAAGTGATCAACAGGGAAAGTGATGGCTAGGGGAAAATTGAAGGTAATTAAGTCCAGCCCTCCATGTCTAAATCGATGAGATGAAGGGTCGCAGGCCCATCTCACATTGCACTTTTCTATTAGACTTTTTCTCAGCCGCTCTCTCTATTTCTCTACCTTTCTATTCCTCTATAAACTTACAGATACATGCAGAATGTTTGTAAGTGTTGTATCTATGAGTGTGCATCAAGATATTTAGATTTATGGTAAATAAATCTAAGAATAGGTATGATCATTCCTCACTCTTGCTTTATGTGCATCATTGTAGCAGCCCTTAGTTCTCTCCATGAGGGCTGATGTTGACATCCTGCTTCACAGCCTGTCCAGCCGCCACAGTGTGTAGCCAAACGCCCTGAAAGTGTCTGCCACATTGTTCTCCCACTTGAAAGTCAGCAAAGCTTTGTCAGCGTCCTCTAGTGTAGTCCTTTATCATATTCACACGCTGTACTGTATTTTTAGCCCATCCAAGTCCGTTCCCTTTGTTCCGTCAATTCTTGAGCAATCTTTCAGACCCCGCCGCCTCCTCCATTGTATTTTTAGACAAAGGTGAAAAATGGCAGACCTGACAGGGAATTATGAAGGACCTTCCCCTTGATAAGGGCTGGGTCTGTCTGAG
>NC_045748.1:18617003-18619587 GCF_008692095.1 Etheostoma spectabile | reverse complement strand
GGGGGGGGGGGGGGGGGGGCAAGCTGGCCCTGGCTTGACAACTGAACACTGAACATTATGAATCCAATTATAGCATATATAATATTATTCCATTTATATTTAAAACATAATTCAGACTAAGACTTTTAATACAATCTTGTTAACTTCAGTAATGTGGTTCCTTTTGGCCTGAATCTAACAGAAAAGTTTGACATTTTGGGAAATACATTATTTACTTTTTGAGATAAATGACAAGACAAATGGCCTGATATTACTGTGTACAAAAAACAAAGTGTAAAAAACAACAAACCACCGCTTTACGTTTTTTTTTTTACTGGAGCTTATGTTGCTAACCAACAAATAGTCCAGCACAACCCCCAAAAAATGGTATCAATCTTCTCATCTAACTCTCTGCAAGAAAGTGTGTATATCTACCAAAAATGTCAAACTTTTCCTTAAATCACAGACACTGTTAGCATGGACACTAGCAGCCTTTGCATTTAAATTAAACAAATATTCAGTTGTACGCTGTTTCAGAAAGATGTCAGAAAATGTATATGAACTAAATTGAATTTACAAAGGAAATCGAAGGAAATCAAAACAATGCTTATCAAATTGTGGCATGCAGTGCATCAATCAGTTGGGGACTGACATATTCACATCATGGCTAAGCTTTAAAAAGCATGTCCATGCCAAGCCTGTGTTATCTCTATCAAAGAACTAGCACAGATGTAGTGACAAAAAATGCCATTGTATAAATAGCACCCAATAATGTGGCAACACCTAGTTGTAAAGAGTAAATGGAGTTTGGCCAATGAACATGTAGCCTGCCCATTTAGAAAATATGTACGTGCTGTTTTAAAGCAATTATTGTATTTTTGCATTTGTGTATGGGTATTTGTCTATGTGGCTCTGAGTGCACTTGTGTACATGGCCATGTGTTTGCATCGTTTACGTCTCAGAGTAACACATACAGCCAGATACATTCCATAGAGAGCATTTTCCTTCAAGACTTAATTCATTTATTTCCAGTTAGCCGTGGTCCTGATTTGAGCTAAAGAAGGAGAAGGGATTGTGGTGTTTTGAGTGGTCGGGGAGTCAAGCCACTACTTCAACAATCCATGTTAAGGCGACCGTGTTTCATTTCCTGGTGCCTGCCTTAGTTCCCCTTAAATAGCATTACCTGTTGAAGCCAGTTAAATCACCGACAGCATGATTAGAAGGCCAGTGAGGAACCAGAGTCTGGGCAACTAAGCACGGACTAGCCTTTAATTCAATTTATCTTTATAAACATACACATCTGCCTCTCATTTACCACAAATTTTCGAGATGTCTTTTACTGCTTTGACAGAAAAGTTTGGGCTCAATTTACTTTCAAACTGAAAAACACTCTCTCGTTCCAGAACCACCTATATCTGGATATTGATCATTTTGCTCATAATAAGGTCTAAGGTATAGTGAGTGCTGCATAAAACAGTACATAAAATATAGCCCTAATAGTGCATTAATGACTAAGATCAAAAGACAACTGTATTAGCCCAGATGATATAAATGCTCTGGGTCAGTTCATGGTTAATGAGGATACATGTGTTCTGAATGTATCAGATCAAATGTATTAAAAAAGATTTCAGATGAATGAGTGCATTTGGGTTCTTTGTTAGTTCAGGATTTTTAGAAAATAGAAAATCTTATGAGCAATGGATTTTTACAACCATGTTGACAAATGCCAGACTTTTTCCCCCACATGCATGAACACGAAATAACTAATATTTGCATAACAATAAAAATTACGATAAATGTACATCGTAAATTAAAATGTACATCGTAAATTAGCATTTTAAGCAATATCCAAATGCTAATTTTCTTCCCGTTTGTGATTATACCTTTAATACAAAAAAACAATCCTTAAGAACATAAAAATGTATCTTGTTCTTGGGTCTATGACTGAGACAATATAAAATGTAGTGTGTAAATAATACCTACATGTTGGCCTTGTTGCTCCATCCAAACCTCTTCACCACATGGGATTCATGGAGGTGAAAGAAACAGATGGGTGCCAGAGGACATCAGCTGTGGCCCGTTAGCCAGGTCACCACGCTAGCCATTGTCACAAGCAGACTCAAGCCTCATGTCTACATTCCCAGGTCATGTTCTGGAAGTGTGGGGTCATGCCCTATCACCTCCACCCCCACCATTGAGTTAGGAGCCAAACACGATGTAATTACACCCATTTGGCTGGAGACTAGAGTTGTAGGACTGGCAAGTGGTCTGCAGTCTCTTGTGCTTGTCTCCCCAGACAAGGCTACCCAAACAAGGGCCATGACCTACCTTTGTCAGCCACCGTCCTCTGAGACTCTTGGGTGATCAGCGGACATTTAGAACAGCGGAGACAACAGAATGCATTTCTGTTATACAAATGTGATGCATTTATTGCCTTGCACCTTTAATTAATCCAAAAATAATTCAAAGGCTCACACATTTACTGCACTGCATTGTTTACATGTTTACATTTACTCCTGCACTGTTTCATCAATGCCCTTGCACAGCTGACTACGGTGGCCGACAGAGACAAACGCCCTGTAATTTAAGAAAACACATGCAAATG
>NC_045748.1:18615415-18616993 GCF_008692095.1 Etheostoma spectabile | reverse complement strand
AAAACACAAGCAAATTAAGAAAACAACTTCATAAATATATATATATATATAATTACTGTATACATGTAGTCTAGAAAACATGTAGTTGTCTAACTAGTCATCATTGTACATAATTAATCTCTCTCGTCTACATAACTGCACAGAATGCTGTACTCAACCTGCACTTTGGTATTTAATGCTTCTGTTGCACTTCTGATTTGATGTCAACTGCATTTCATTGGCTCTGTACCTGTACTCTGCTAAATGACAGTACAGTTGAGTCTAATCTAATCCAATCTAAAAAACAATCTAAATTCATAATTTAGCATCAAGTAAAAACGTATTTTTACAGAACATACAGTAAATGTAGAAAACAGTTTCCTGATAACACCGGCTATACCATGCATGGCGAGCCACAACTATGCCACAGATCATTAGAGTGTTATCAGTGGCAGCATCACAGGATGGCAGGAGGAGAAGGGTAACAAATCCTTGGTGCTTTGAGTATGATAAGCATCATTTATCACTGAGAGTGCTGCTGGCCCATTAACAACCACGGCTCCATTAGCACTATCTGCAAGGCTTTTATAATGCCTTGTCTGCCCACATCTTTACGTTTGTATGAGGAAATCATTACACATTGTTTGTGTGAGACGGATGCAGCTTTTAGGCCATCTAACAGCTAGACCATGTTCTCTGGGGTCCTGGTAGGTGGAGATATGGAAACTGTTTTGATTTCAACTCGTAACAGCAGTAAAGTAGGAGGTGAAAAGATGCTAATTTCCTGTTTCTGTGCATTTGTGTCTTTGATATACGTGCCCCGGACCAAAGACATGCAATTAGTCTGTCTGTATGGTGGTTGTGAATTTAACAGGTGAAAACACTGGAACAAATATGGTAACATGTGACAAGTGAAAGCAGCCAACAGCTATTGTACATTCACTGCTCAGATGGATACAGAGATGCAAGAAAGAAAGTAGATACTGTGGCACAATTTTTATGTCAGTGTTATTCTGGCAGTTGAATCCCGGTAGTGGAGGATGGCATCTGAAAATAATATTGGAATCAAATAATCAAAATGTTAAAACTAAAATAAACTTTAAAGCATTACCACAACACCATAAACAAGGGCCAACTTCAGTGTATTACTTTATTTCAATCAGGAGAGACATGTTTGCAGATATGCAAATAAGATTCTTGTACAGCTCAATTAAAATATACAAAGTCTTTGGCAACTAGACTCCATCGCTATACAAATCTTTCGTATATCTATATAGGGGTAGAGAACAATCGGGCCCCCCAATGGAATCTAGGTGGTGGCGACAAAAGAGCCCAAAGACCTGACCAAAGGAAGCTCCGGACCGGTCAGCTGGAGTAGATGACTGGAAGTGTAAGGGGAGGTGGAGGGTTGCACTCTTTCCCTGCAATGACAGCTGAATGGCAAAGGGAGAAACAATTATTTAAAGCAGGGTTGAGACTCTGTGATTGGCCTTTGCCATTGTGTAACGATTGTGATTGGTTTAGCAGGAAGGTGAACGCTTGAGTCGAGTTAGGTAGAGCATTGATTAAGAGTAAGGTCTTCCTGAAAGGATTTACGCT
>NC_045748.1:18608717-18615405 GCF_008692095.1 Etheostoma spectabile | reverse complement strand
TACATTTCAATCAGGAGAGACTAGTTGCAGACATGCGACAGTTATACATGCATGATAGAATATACAGTACATTTATTATGATAACAGATGAATTGATTTAGGAGTGTATCGATTGATAGTTAGGTCTTTCTGAAAGAATTTACGCTGAGCTACATTTGGTTATGTTTTCTGTGTTGCAGTGTGCATTAGGCTCCATAATCTGTGTGCTTGTGTTTTCTTTATTTGCATGTTTATTCTTAAATTGCATTTGAGCAATTGCGTTTGAGCTCTCAGGGCCAATGAAGGATGGCACACTTAGCTTATGTGTGCATAGAAAATTGTGTTTGAAATGCATCACAGGTAATGGTGGGCAAGGCACAACAAATAATGTTACGTGAAGTCACAAAAACAGTAGTTGCAGTCCTGTGATAAAAGTGTGAATTGGTTCGGTGCCTGCATCTGTAGTTTGCACATTGTTAGTTAAAGACTTTTTATGCAGCAAGATAGCTGCCAACAGAAACAACATCATGAGCAAGACAATTTATAGAAAGTTAAGGATGTTCACCTGTGAGCACAAAGACCGTCAGAATTTCATGTTCGGTGGATGAGCCCTGTGGTCTGTAATCAGGTCCTGTCTGTGTCCTGAAGGAGTTTAATAGGTTTAAAAGGGAAAAGCAGAACAGTAATTACCATCTGACCCCTGCTCTGGCTAATAGGGTAGTGGGGATGGGGGGGGGTTATAAGTAATGGGTGAGGGGTGGGGATTAAGGACAGGGGAGGGGAGGCCTCTCGTTCAGTGAAGATGAAGACAGTTATGTTTGTATGAACAGACACTGGAGTTCATTGTCCTCCACGCTTCCTGCAGCCCCCTCCCTGCCAACATAAAATCACCCCCTACTCAATCTGGTGAGGTATCTTCACTCGCAAATATATGCACACACACAGACCACATTCTGAACACACACATACTCACACACATCCTCTTCTCCTGATCAGATGACATCATTAACAATCATTACTGGGACACCAGGAAGTGCAGAGATCTCCGGCTCAGCGTCTGGCTGCACGGGATCAGGTTAGCCTGCTTGAGATGAGAGATTTGTAAAGGAAAGCACCCTCCAAAGTTATTTTACCTCGGATTTCATTAATACCACAGTGCTAACAGAGGCCACAAAGAACAATGGTAAAATATTTAAGAGAAATTCCAACCCACCATCACTTTTTGTTTTTTGTGTTCTTTGTCTAAATGAATGTCCTATAAATGTGTTGTTAAGAAGTCTTTTTGAATGCTGTAAATAGATTTCCCCTTTTTTCTGTGTGAAAATAAACATGCTTGAAGCTGTTTGTTTTTTGATGGTTTTAAACATGTAAGAACATTAAGATGGTGGTTTGATCAAATATTAAAGCATGTTTGCAGTATTACACAAGAAAAGCGTGCATTTACATTACGTTTAGGGTTCCTCTGATGTTGAATATTTCATTGGAGTTGGATGATCAGTGTTTTTTTAACCTGTCAATTTAAAGTGGATACAGGGCTTTGTGGTTTCTGTGGCCAGGTTAGTGATTTGGGCTGGGGCTGGTGTGTGGTGTGTGCTGGAGCCATGGTTCCTTGTAGAGTAAGGCCTTCCCTTTGGGCCCTGAGAAAGCTGACACGCCAAGCCTGGGTTAGTCAGTGACAGGCCCCTGGCAGGAAGCTTGTCTGAGTCCATGGGCGTCTCAGTAGCTGTTCTTGTATGACACTAACCACAGCTACCACAAGACAAGCAATACTGCTGTCGCTGTCGGAGGCTACGTTACTATGATTCAATGCATGCAGACCTTTCCGTGGGACAGGGGAGAACAGAGAGTGTGTATTTTAATTAATGTTGGTAGCTCTTTGCATGCATGGATATGTGCGTGCAATGCTGCAACCACATGTACATGCATGTGTATATGATCGTATCTTTGCCTGCCTGTTGGTGTGTGTTTGTGTGGGTCAGGACTCATCTAAATGCTCCACTAGGGAGGAGAGAAGACTGACCCCTACTGTTAAAGACACTACACACCAGGTCCACGCTGCTACAGGATAACACCATACTGAGACAATGACTTGCACTAAAAATAATCTATAGAATTAAAAGTCATCATGATTACTAACATACATATGCAGTACTAATGAGATATAACTGTGAGCACACTTTGAATCGTTGTCCAGAATTTCACAAAGAACATAGTATTTTAAAAGTGGGTAGTCTTCCCAATAGCCTTCCCCCCCAGACAACAATCATCAGTAAACATCACAGCCAGAGAAGTACTTGTATATGTTCCATCACCATACACTTGAGCTTTCAGTTTTTTTCTGAATAGGGGCTATGATTGGGGCAGGGAGTGCTGGAAATCCTTTGAAAAGGGAAAACAAAAGGCCTCCTCTGCTGTGATGAAGCATACCTCTCAAGAGACCAGACCTGGGCCTGACTCAACCTTTCACACAATCGCTGGCCAACAATACAACAAACCCTGCCCTCGCAAACCTACCATTGTACTGGAGCATGCCACAGCTGTGGAGAATCACATTTAGGTGTCAGAGGCAACAAATGTTTCTTTAATTGGAATAGTGGTATTAGCTCATGTTTCCTCCCTGTGCTTTATGAATCCCCTGTGCCTATTGTTTGGAAGTTCGTGTTGACGTCGCCTTGGCGGCCCCTGCTAATTGAGAGAGTGTGTGTTTGGACAAGGTTCAAGAGGAACTAGCGTCTCTTGGTTGTGAGTGTGGGTGGGAATAATAGTGTTTGTGTGTGTGTGTGTGTGTGTGTGTGTCTGTGTTTATTTTTTTTAAATGTTATTTTCAAGGTTGTATTTGTGCGTAAATCTACGTGCAGGATCTTGGTGCTGTGTATATGACTCCCAATGTATTCTCTCTTTGAAAGTAAATGTTAGACAGTATCTTTATTCTAAATGAGCCTATACACACTGTGACTCTGACCCCACAAAGAATTCACTAGAAGAATCAACCCCATATTCACCACTGTTACCTAATCTGGTTTTCAGACAGATTAAAGCAACAGGCAAACAAAAACAGTGACCATATTTAAATCCAAGTATTATTAAAAAAAACCTGATCTGTTTAATCTGGTTCATCAGATTAAACAGATCAGGGTTTTTTTAATAACACTTGCATGTTTCATATGCTTAATATCCAATAAAAAAATATGATAAGATTTTTAATAAATCAAGTTTATCACTTGGGAGCACAATCAGATTTACAATACAGAGAATAGGAAAGTACAGTACAGGGCATGAACATGAAATATTCCTAAAGCTACACTCATAGCTACATACTTCCCAGCCAGATCTGACACTGTTTTGAAATGATTTGACTTCAGTTTAATGTCAGGAGCGATTCCCTATTGGCCCAATAAGTACCCAATTCTTAGCACTCTGCTAATCTTTCCTAATCTGAGATAAGATTACTGGCAATCTAGGGCATCAAAGACACACCAATCCTTTTCCTAATATGGGATCTTAACACTGGATCAAGACAAGTTGTCACAATCCAGGTCACAAGCATGGATAAGAAAGATTAATAAAAGGAAGGACTCTTGATTTTCAAACTTTCACTTGTTTACATGTACTGTGTTATGTTTATTAAAATGTGGAATGTTTAACACATAACGTTGTTTTGTAATCTTTCTGAATCTGAATGTTTTATGATATATTATGCACTTACGAATGTCACAACCACACAGGTGGTAAACCTAACGTCTGGTGATGTATTTTATTAGAATTAATAGAGTAGAATATTTCTCCAATATTTCTCATTATAAATGTAAGAACTGTTGTCATAACAAGTAATATTTCTACATGTAGAAGGACAAGGTCATCTCAATATTCAGCCTAAATCTAAACAATTGCAGCAACTGTCCTCTTGTTTTGATATTTGAAGGAGCCAGAAATAATAACATAAACAAACCAACACTAACGACAATCCTGCATGTATTATTCCTAATGAAGTAATTCATCTCATTTAAAGGTAGCAGACACTGGACAAATCATATAATCCACACATTCTTTTTCCAACAGTGTGTTTACAGAAGGTTTAATCTGGTGTTTTCAGATGAATTACAAATCAAAAATCATCACAAGAAAGTATGGTGTGTTTTCTCTCATCTTTAGAGGGAACAGGTGCTGCTGGCTTCCAAGATTGGTGTCAACTGGGGATTACTGCATGTGTCATTGAGGGACTATGAACGCAACTCAAGAATTACTATCATAGGAAGGATCTGAGATTACAAATATGGATTAGGAGCAGAATAAAAAGCAGATAGTGCTAGATTCACAAGACAATCTGTCATTGTGCCTTGACAGAAATGTTCCTTATGTGAAAACAGAATTAAGACGGCTTTTGGAGTGTGTTTGTCTGTGTGTGTGTGTGTGTGTGTGTGTGTGTGTGTGTGTGTGTGTGTGTGTGTGTGTGTGTGTGTGTGTCTGTGTGCGAGAGAGTGTGCGTGTACGTGTAAGAGAGAATGTGAGTGCTGGCTTTCTCGCATCTTTGGTTGTGTGTTGGGGTTTGGAGTGGTTGGGATTATTGCATAAGCACACGTGATGACAGAACTTAAAGTGAATGTGTTTTGTTAAATTACCAAAAATGACTGAATATACTTAGATTTATTAGTAGGAATGTTACATGTAGTTTGGCCTTTAGTCTATCATTCTTGATCTACAAATTTAAAAAAATATTTTCACTTGTCTGTGTGTTTGTTTCACATATTCTTTTGACTGTGAGCAGATATCTGAGGTTTAGTTGCCAAAACTAATGTGATCAGAGAATAGAGAGAGTGTTGACTGAGTATGTGAACATGCAGCGGTGAGCTCAGAAGTGAGTGGTTTGGGGAGAATTCATTAGCATGTAGACAGGTGGCTAGTATTACACTCCACTAGTGAAAGTCAGCAGCCTGAGCTGTCCTGTTCTCTACTCTCTCTCTCTCTCTCTCTCTCTCTCTCTCTCTCTCTCTCTCTCTCCCTGCGAGCAGTAAAGATACACCGGCCCGGATGACATTTCCAAAGACAGCAGGCCACGGATTAGAAAATGGTCTGCACTGAAACAACAGCCTCCGATCTTTATCAAAGTTTAACATCCACCACCCTTCTTTCTCTCTCTCTCTTTCTCTCTCTCTCGCTCTCTCTCTCTCTCTCTCTCCAACCTTGCTATCTATCTGTCTCGAAGGCCTGTCTCTCTTGAGAGCCAACTATAAGTACTCCATCAGGCAAATCGCATTAGTGTAATTTCGTCCCAGGAAATTAGCAGAGCAGAGCGGCGCCAATTAGAAGTCAATAGCTGGCTTTATTAATCGAGCTAGCCATCGCACTTGATTAGATTAAGCTGGGACTGAGCTCTGTTTGTGTGTGTGTGTGTGTGTGTGTGTGTGTGTGTGTGTGTGTGTGTGTGTGTGTTTGTGTGTGTGTGTGCTGCCTCATGCAGAGAGCGGCAGGTGCTGCTGACTTGCTGATCCTGTCTCATTGGGACTGTCTGCGGCTCTGTCAGAGCTCTGTTATGTTGATATTGACCCTCTTCGACTGCAGGCTCATAGAAGACACACTGCAGAGGAGGCTGGGGCTTGAGACATCAGTTACAGAAATAAGCCAGTAAATTGGATAAATTAAACTGACATTATTATATCAACTGCTGTAATCATATAGCAGCAATTAGCGGGCCACATAAGGAGCATAATATCATACAATCACAGTGTAAACCAAAGCAAACATGGATATGGTCATAAATAAAATAGCTTCACAACTTAACTCAATTCTACATCTATACATGTGTTTTCTGTGTCTATGAGTCTGTTCCTGGGGTTATGTGAGAAGCTGCTTGCAGTCACATAGATCACCGATGATGAGTGGAGTTGACAGCTTGGGTGGCATTATTCACTGATACACAGGCACAAACAGAAATAGCTTGAAAATATGGATAAATCCTGCCAGTATATCCCCTTGGTGGATCCCCTACATGCGGATTAAAGTGTGAATTTCCTGTGTTATCACTGCCCCTGCCCATATGTGTAATCTCAAAATCTCAGGTCTCACTGACAATGCTTCATAAACTTGTCGTAATCCATCTGACATATCTGCTGCCTAACACCTGTTCCTGAAGGAGCACAGACTGGAGAGACGCTGTGGAGAATGGACAGGATGTAGGAAACAGCATGTATTGACATTTTTAATCAAAAAGCATAGTCTTTCATGTCATTTATTTCAACCTGTATAGATCAAGTTGTGCTTGTGTGTTTTTTTGTGTCAGTCTGTTTACGTATCTGTCAGAGTTCTGCAGACTTTGCTGCTTTCTTCCTCACTCTAAAATAAATCTTTAGTCCATATCCTGAAAAACACTGGGACAGAGGCCCGCTTTAACAAAACACACTTTTGACACGTGCTGTAAAGTAGCTTTTATACAAATTATACATTCAGAAATGGAACGGAAATATACATTAGAGTAACATTGTAACACAAGTCTCTTCACAGAGGTCAAAGATCTAATCACAGTTCACTGCTGCCACTGAGTAGAAGGCTCAGAGTGTTTCATATCCATCTGAAAACACTCCAAGGCCGCTGTGTGTCTTTAAAACATGGAGTTAGGGAACCACAAAATGGTCAACACAACCAAACCACGGAAACCTCACTCCCTGTACACACACGCACTCACAAACACACACACACACACACACACACACAC
>NC_045748.1:18606755-18608707 GCF_008692095.1 Etheostoma spectabile | reverse complement strand
ACACACACACACACACACACACACACGCAAAAACACAAAAACACAAACACACACACATTGGCACCAGAGTCACTACTTCCCAGTGTGGCAGCCCTTAAGCCAATCTGTAGATCTAGGCACCATCAAATTTCAAACCCAGCTGGCACTCTTAGGTAAGAATTAATTGCCGTCTGTGCAAAAAGGACGTGAAATTAGTCTTTTTACACCAATGCAGCCCATCTTTCCATCTAGCTACAGATAATGCTAGCCGAGGCCCCGAAACAACAACAAACAACATCAGGCTTCACTGGCCCAGAAAGGACAGCTCCCCCTGGGCCACGTCTGAAAGGCTGGTGGCTAAGTTGCTCTGACAGCTATATGCTTTAACAGATGCAGTTCCCATTCAGAGAAACAGCCTCTTTGGGAGCGGATAAGCTAAGGAGAGTTGGTATGGCTATACTGTAGTTGCATGGGTTTTGAGGTAGCAAGATGTGACTAAGGTAGTTGCTAACTGCAGCATTTCGGACAGAGCTTGTCCACTTTGATTGAGCTCATGAATAATATGGTTGGTGACCTAGCAGACAATGTAGTGTCAGCAAAAGGGTATGTGGCAAACTGGATATCAAGCTGGTTAGTTCAGAAAGTTATACTGATTATCTGGGAGGACATGGGCAATGAAAGGAACTATTGCCATTGTATCATTGCATTGCTGAGCCCTAAAGTGTTCAGAACAATTTATGGTCATATCTAACTATTCTGCCCCTCGGATGATTCATTTTCACTATACACTGCAACTAACAATTATTTTAATAATCGATTAATTGATGAATCGGATAAAAAAACAAAAAGTATTAATGTCCAAGTTGGACTCAACTCAAGAAATACTTACATACTTGTTGTTTTAGTTACTAGTTGTGTAAAGGTCCCATTTGGCATCATAAAACACACGCTTGGTTGTCTTCTTTAGCATCATATAACACACGTTTGGTTTGCGTCCCGTTTGATGCTGTTAGGTTAAGAAAAGGCACGTGGGTGGGCTTACGGTTCCGTGACTCGCGAGAACAGGGCGGTTGGGTTAAGGGAAAGGTTGTGGGTGGGTTTACGATTCTGTGACTTGCTGGAACGGGACGGTTGGGTTTAGGGAAAGGTCGTGGGTGGGCTTGCGGTTCCCTGACACGCGGCAGTACGGGACTGTTAAGGACACACACGGGACAAAAACCCCACTCTCCTGGGGGAAAGTCCTGTGTTTGACCCATCCACCACCCCGACCAACCTACCTACGCGGAAATTCCCCCTTACATACTACTCGCTAAACACTGTCTAGACACTGCTCCCCATTACGTTCTACACCCACGCCAAAGGGTGCCTTTTTCGTCCCATCAGACACAGACAGGGACTGTCCAAACGTGGATTTTAGGCATTTGGAGTGAGAACGGGTTGTTATTAATAAACATATTGATTTCTCTTCTTCCATCATGGGTTTCAGAACAGTGTTGTGGGTGCCTCTGATGGTCGCACCTCTACTTCTGCTTTGCTCTTTTTTTTATACTCAAACATCTTCGCAACTTATTGAGTGGCGTAATAGTTGCGCACCACAACGAATCAATACTCTTTTAAAAATCTAATTTTCTTAATTTTAACGATTCGTTCTAGCAGCCCTACTATATACAATATTTGTTTCATCTGCAATGATGAACCAGCCTTCCATTGGTTGACAATACGTAAACAAGCTTTTTGTTGGTCAGAATGTTGTCCCACAGGATCATGGGAAAAGCTGGTGGATAGCATCAAAGCTTGCAGCAATAAACAACCGAAAATGTATAAATTATTGACATAAAGTGTATCAATCTTGGATGTAACAGTTTAGATGTATTGCACAAAGGCCCCAAAGAAAGCTGGATTTCCATGCTGGATGAAAAAAAACTTTAACCTGTAAGGGCAATGAAGACACCAGCAGAACAGCGTGAATATTA
>NC_045748.1:18602415-18606745 GCF_008692095.1 Etheostoma spectabile | reverse complement strand
TTTTTTTTTTTTTTTAAATATACGAGAACCTCAGGCTCATAGGGTTAAAAAGAAAATGAAACATAGATGATCTAATTGCTAAGGTATTGTATTCTGTTTGTCAGGGAATCAATTACCTTTGTTTACATTTTAAAATTGGGACCTTTACATTATTTAAGACATTGCAACCACATCAATTATTTCTGTAAATCTTTTTGGCTAAAATGGTCAGTATAAATAACGGCTGGATCCATCCACAAGACATGCTAGGAGCTACAATATGAACTCTACTGCAACAGCAGTCAATTGTGCATCATGCCAAAGTACTTTCTAAAGGGTGGCAGTCTTACACCCCACCTACAGATCATTTTACCGGGCACTTCAATCTCAAATCTAATCACAGAGGCAACAATAGCTGTGAGGGGAAACAAAGCAAGAGGCATTTCATATTCATCTCCCATGTGTCAGGTGGACTAAGTGCCAGCTGGACTGAAAGGGCTGGTGAGGAAGCAGGTAATGTTACTGAGCAAAACTGAAATCATCGATCAGTGCCGCCACGGGGGAATTGAAACTGTGCTGTCTGAAGACATCGAATTTAAATGTTTCTGACATGGGGAAGTGAAAGAATGTGAAATGATTTTCAAAAAGGTCTGTAGTGAATTATTGAAATGCTGAATTATAAAGAAACCAACCTGAAAATTCGTATCTACTCTAAAAGCTCAAAGCTGCTTAAAGAACCAGGTATGGAGATGTATACTGTAAAATGTATTGAAGTTAAGTGTTTAAAATGACTATTGAATACTAAGTTAAACCTTGTACCCACCTTTATTGTGCATTTTATAATAAACAAACTTTTGCAATAACAAAGAATATCAAAGTAAAATCTTAAATTATTTGTTGTTCATTTTAACACAACAGCTTTTATCTCAAAATTGTCATATTTTGGGAAAACATTTCAGTTTGTGCCGTCTTGTCAAAAAGTCCCCAAAAACCGACAAACAAACAGCGCCATTCACATTGGCTAAATCATGTGAAGCATCGCAGAGACATGACCAACTGGTAACCTCATCTCCGTAGGCTGAAATGTGCCTCAGGAAAACAATGTGAATGTATAAAACCCAGCATAAACAAACAAAACCCTAATCCAGGGCCTTTTAACATGATATTCACAGAGATGTTGACATTCCCAATTCTTTCCTTTCATTTATTAGACTTGGTGAGGACAAAATCAGACAAAATACAAATCTGTCAGTGCTGCTGACTGTTTAAAAGAATCATGCAAACAAAATAATGAAAGTCCAAACTAGTTCCATGGTACGCAAAACATTACAACGTGGAGGCTTGAGGGAGAGAAACTTTCTGTTACTTTCACTAACTCCTTCTTCATCTCTTGCCACCAAAACTCTTCTTTCTTTTATTATTTTAAGAGCCTTTGGGCCCCACACTCATGTGTGTGTGTATGTGTTTTTCTGGCAGAAAAACACCACTTATTAGGTGTTGCGTCGTGTTAGAAGTTGTGACCTGTCAGGGCTAGTCTCGCTACTTATCTGTCATCACTAGCCTGTTCAGTGTCTGAGGGTGGCTTGGAACAGTGCACCTCAATACACATATTTGCTGTTCAAGCATGACCTGAACAACAGAAAGGTCAGCCATCAAGATGACCCTGATTGTCAAACGCCAGAAAATACAAAGACGTTTTAGAAGCTTTCTAACCCTCCGGCTAGATGGCCAGACGTCCATTCTCAACAATTATCATGTAGCTAAA
Source organism: Etheostoma spectabile (assembly GCF_008692095.1). Classification (NCBI taxonomy): domain Eukaryota; kingdom Metazoa; phylum Chordata; class Actinopteri; order Perciformes; family Percidae; genus Etheostoma; species Etheostoma spectabile. The sequence goes on along the minus strand of NC_045748.1, from coordinate 18,605,001 downwards.
AAGACAGAGAGAGATCTACTTTACAACAAAACCCAGTTAGTTAAATGTGATAATATCTGGAAAGGCATTCATTTTGGCATATGTCAGTGTAGCATGACGTTGCCTGAGAAGTAAACCAGTAAAAAAGTGTTGCCCAAGTTCTGAAGCGTTGCCCCGGTGTTCACCATTTTCCAAGCCATAAATCATGCTTGTGATGGGGCCTCGAGAAACTGGAATGTGAGAGCGTGACAGTGATGGAGGTGAGCTGCCAGACGGGGCGTCAGGTAGCTGCCACACAGGGTTGATCATCCCTGTGACACGCCAAGAGGCCCGGCCTGTGACATGTTTTGCTGTCCAACAGGTTATGAAGCCAGGCAGGATGGCGTTGGGGTGACAAGAACCAGGGGCTGTCAGGAAGAAAACCCAAGGACGAGATGTCATGTTTAGCCCGTCAACTGGCGCCACCATCTTTGATTTTCCTCAACTGAGACAGCTGTGAACACGTTCTCTGCAAGGCGCTGATTGATGATGTGTATGTATATTTCATATCAAGGATGAGTCTCTATGTGTGTGTGTTTTGTATCTTTTAAGAAATATTAGCCGAAAGCAGCTGATCTGAAATTTTCTCATACAAAAATACATTTTATGAGCCTTGAGTTTTGAAACTTTTCTGCAAGACAGTAGCTTTGTTGTTCTATCCAGATAGACAGTAAATCCTTGATGACAAGTCACATTACTGGCATCAGTTCATTCATGGGGCAGGTGAAGAGAGTTGCTGAGCTTGTGAGTTTAGTTTAGAGATCTGTTTTCCCTCTCACCTGTCCCTGGCAATGCTTGAGGTGGCATCTGTCCTTACCAGATAGATTTGGTGGTTAACTCTTCTCCGAGGTCTTTTCAGATTATTTAACCAAGCTGTTTGGAATCAAACAACAAATGCAAAACAGCACACATTCAGCAGAGTTGCTCAATGTGTTTCCTGTGAAGGATTCTCATGATGTTGAGAAATTTAAAAAGATGCCTTTGTTTTGCAAGTTGCCATTCAAAGGAAGCATTCAGAGAGTTTCTTTTCAACATCCCCAGGGGTTTACCATAAACCCTATGATTGTTCAAATTATTTTATGTAAGAATGACAGAAGAAAACACATAAAGGTCTCTTGGGTATTGTATGAGGATTGTGAACAGGCTAGTGGGTTCACAAACTAGTTTGGGTGACAACAATGTATAGAATTTAAGTCACAGTTTTGTAAGAAAATTCAGACAACTAGATATTATCTTAAATACAAAAGGCCAGAGGCCAGAAAGACGGAAGTTATTTATTGATATCGACAAACTTCTTTCCTAGAGGCGGCATTTCATAATTTCAAAGTAACATCTCAATTTAGCAAGGTGATAAAATCTTTTGCTCATGATCATGACTTCCAAGGTTTTTCTTAATGTATTTTGTGATCTTGTTGTAGCAAGATCATTTCATAATTAATTTATTAAAACTCAAAACAAACAGAGAATCAGTCACATTTGCATGTCTTTCACATTTGAAATCTTAAAAATTAAAATAATAGACAACTACTCTAAATATGTTCAAAGGGCAGTTGGAGTAGAAGGGCGTATACATTGACTCCAAGCAATTCAATTATTGTTATTATTATTAATATTATTATTATGTTATGCATTTGTGTACTACATACAGTATACTTGTACTGTACAAGTGTGTTTAAAGCCCAAATGTCTGTTAAGTATACCTAAAAAGAAATTCATTCAAGTCTATCCCCTAAGCCTTAAATGTCATGTTTGTCTTTCTAGCTTGTTTCTGCATTCACCGTGCTGCATTGGATGATTCATGAGTCCAGTGAGGATGAATTTGCACATTAACATTGTCAAAAAGTCATGTTAGGCGTTATCCAGCTACCCCAGGCCTCCAACGAGACAACCCAATGCAACCCTTGGCGAAAGACAAATGATGTTATCAGGACTATCTGTTGGACATACTCCAGACGCGGCAGAAGTAAAGTCATCAAGGGCTCCAACTGATCACAGCACCTTAAGGCCATGTTTAAGGCGCCTGGTGAACTTAAGGATGAGGGCGTCCCATTCCAGATATGTTCTTGTGATGCTTTTAAGCATGTACTTACAAAGACTTCACACAATTAATGTTGAATGGATAAGTAGTGTACAGTGCAACCATGCAAAAAACAAACAATACACGCTGAGATTGCAACACGCTGAGGGACAAACTGACAAAAAAACCCACCCTTTCCCAGCCCTTTCCTTTCATGCTCTGTATTAGTATTTACCTAAAAACCTATCTCTTGTTAAGTTGCAGCCTGCTGTTGACTGAAAGGTTTAATCATAGCTGCAGGGCCTTATGCATTAGTATCTGCTATTGGCAGTCATTTATGTCTCTCTTCTTAGTGCTTTCCTCATCCAGCCTCTGAAGGATGAGGGTTGAAGTCGCGGTCAGGACCTCTATATGTGGCTGTCATTCCTATCTTTTCACCAATCCCAAAACCAGATTTGGAGAAGTGTTGTTGCAAGGTCAGATGACAAACAGCAGAGGCATGACAGTGCTCAGTGCAACATTGCAGCACACACACACGCACACACACACAC
>NC_045748.1:18600111-18602405 GCF_008692095.1 Etheostoma spectabile | reverse complement strand
ACGCACACACACACACACACACACGCAAGCGCACACACAAAATGTGCTCTACATATTTTTAGTTAACTGCTATAGCATCGTGTCATGAGAATCACCGTATCAGATGTCACATCTATCTTCTCACTGACAGCTCCTTGTATCCAATCCTAAACTCAAACACTAGTTAGGCAAGTTCATCCATAAAACTGTCTGAATGATTTTATTGATTAGAATAATTTACATACAGAAAGTATTTGGTTTGACAAAAGAGTCATTTAAGGGACATTTTGAGACAGCCTCTTTCATGCCTCTTTCTATAATTTTGTATGGGAGCCGTTCCTTGTTCTTTGTTGCTAAAATTGCCTTTAGATCTGGCATAAAGCTCCATATACTGTATGTCACATCATGTCATGTTTGAACTGTTGTCTCCATGTCAAATAGCCTGATGAATAGAAGAGGAGATGAACAGAGAAAAGCTAGTGGGTGAATTAGTCTGCGGCAGAGTGCCTCATGCAGCAACAGACAGTAGATCAATATTTACTGACACTCCCCTGCTTTAGACAGCATTCATGTCAAAACGTACAAACCGTCCTAACTGCAATGGCAATGTCCAACCCACAAACTCACAGAGCACACACTCTTTTTCTTACCTCGCCCCCCTCTCCCCTCCATACAGAGACACTCTGACCTGAGACAAAAGCACAGGTAAAGGTTGACTAAAGGTGTCTATGGATCTTTTGAGTCACACACAGCAAACACAGTCTACATTCACCTTGCAATTATTTCCTTACGGGCCTAATCCTGGCAGTTAAGTGGCTGGCTAAAATCATGTGTACACAAAAAGGGCCAGAGAGCAAAGTGGTGCGTGCAGTTTATCTGCTGGCTCCATCATACACCTGATGTACGGCCATCTGCAAGGCTCACAGGAAGCTACTAAGTCTGACCTTACGGGAGTTAAACCACAAAAAACATAATGGATGCTTATACAAACAAAAACAAACAAGATACATATGTGTTAAACTGGTAAGTATGGATAATAACAACATGTTGTGATTTTGTATAGTTGCCATTGGCCAGATTTTTTGACAAGCTGGAACCAACAATCTCTTTAGCCAATGTAAGGGTTTGTTTCTGTAGTGTTTCATCACTAAGGGCAACTTGGTGGCTTTGTGGCAAGATTATTTCATTCTACCCCAAGCAAAAACCTTTCTGAAAAAGCTCATTGCAATTTTAAGATGCTTTTGGAGGGAAAATACTGGTGTTTTAGGTATCTGAGCATTCAATGACAAATTGGTGTCACTGAGGCTTTTTTTTTTACCACTTGGTTGTATACAAATCATCTGAATCCCAACTCAATTTAGTGGAGTGGGTACATCCCAGTTCCCCTATTTCATCGTTTCTAGCTCCTTGTGTGACTCATAAATTGCTCCTGTCTGCCATCATGAAGGTTTTACCAATGTTTCCAAAGATTTTTTGCTCTGTTGGGAAAGATTCAAATAAGAGAAAAACGGATGCAATTAAGGGAATTGGGACTTACCCAATAACTGCAATTCCCAAGTGAGTGATCAGTACTAAAACACTGAACCAAAATTGTTGCATTGAAGCCATTGGAAGCTACCTATAGGTAAATTAAAGACAAGATTGAAAATCTAGCAGATAATTACTCTAAAACAAACAAGTGCTGAGTTGTTAGTTAGAGGGTCAAAGAGAAAATGTATACAACTGACAAGGGAGATAACTTATTTAAAAAGAGTGCATTATAAGACAAGATAAATAAAAAATTTTGATTCTGTGATAACTTAACAGGAAGTTGGCAAAATGGTACCACAACATCCAGCCTCCAATCTGTGCATGAGCTAGGAGCGAGTCATTTTACCCTGGCTAAAATGAGCAAAACCAGCTCTAAAGGGTTAGAGAGGTAACTTGAGCCAGTGTGAATGGACTCATTGTTGCTTTGGCGTAATTAGGCGTGACAAGCGAGGCGTGAACAGATTCCCATCATTAGGCTCCCTAAAAAGCCCATTAGAATCAATGGGCCACACTCCGGTCAGACTTTGTGTCTACCAGCCAGTCAGCCTCCTGCCCCTTTATCAGGACACTGTATTTAGTTACAGCCACCCAGCCACGGCTAACTCAAACAAGGCAACTCTATAGCTGTGGCCCTAACACCCGAGGTAATGCAATTGACGCCACGTTCGAGGGAAAAGGGCAAGATGATGAGAGAGGTAGGGAAGACTGTGAGTGGTGGTTTGGCATAAAGTGTGCAAGAAAGTGCGTGTACAAGAAAGTGTGTGTGTGTGTGTGTGTGTGTGTTT
>NC_045748.1:18594959-18600101 GCF_008692095.1 Etheostoma spectabile | reverse complement strand
GTGTGTGTGTGCGTGTGTGTGTGTGTGTGCGTGTGTGTGTCAGAGCAAGAGTATGCTTCCACAAGCATAAGCCTGTCTACGAGACAGAGAACCGTACCACGCAACAGATCCCGGCAGCCAGTGTGGTTGATAAACTGCAGGGATTAGCAGGTACTTCTGGAGCACAAGTGGCCCTATCAATACAGGACCATGCCTATTGATCTGTTGTCTGGACGGGTGCTGGGGCTAATTCCTGGACCTTGGGTCTGAGTGCTCCTTGCTAGGGAGGTGGGAGGAGGGCGAAGGTGGGGGAGAGACTGGCTGGCTACTTGTGGCGCCATCCACAGACCCTACTGGATTTGAGGCTCAGTGCTTACCATATACCAGCTCAATAGTCCCATTACCACAGCACAGTTGATTGAGGCCAGTCCAATATACTTATTAAAATGTACTAAAAGTCACAAATTATTGTTTTTTGCATTAACATTTATTAATAGGCAGTACAATTACAGAAAAAGTGAAGTTTAAGTGAAAAGCATATAATTTGGAAAAAGCCTTGGTCATAGAAATTCTAAATTCCATTTGTCATGTGATGTGGCTACTGTATTGTGTGTAATCCAACCAAAGAGGCTGTACTTTAGGGTGATGTCCGAAAATGAAAACATTTATGAATGAATATATTTTAGAATTGAGACTTGAGAATGAATAATTTCCCAATTTGGTAGTTACTTAGAGTTGAAAGATAAGAGCTTTATTCTCAAGTAAGGTCCACTTACCAGTTCACTTTCGCAAAACTTAATTTAGCCAATAAGGTGTAACATTATCACACTTTAATTAGACTTTACAGTAAGCAAATTACTCACTCAAACGTTTGTCAGTGTCTGGTAGTGAAATTGCAACATGTTGACAAATGGAGCTTATCTGGAGTAGAGTAGCCCGCATTAGCACCTCCATGTAATCCCTGCCTGTCAAAGATATGGCGAGTGGAGAAAGGCTAGAAAGAAGTGAGAAGGGGGTAGTATGATAAGAATGGGGTGTTGGAAAGGGTGAGGTACCTGTTGAGGAAAGGGAGAGTGAATCAAAGATGGGTAGTGTAAGGAAAGGGAAGGAAAGGTTAGGCGAAAACAAAAGGAAGAGGGAATGAATCTGCACGGCAGCATGTGCAACAACAACACTTTAAAAAAGCAAACATGCTTTCTTTCTCGGACGATCTGAGGATGTGGTTTTAGCTGATCACAACAGGCTGCTACGCAACTAACTGCTAAACACACACATACACCACTCACAAATCTGTGAGACCATGTCTTGCATTAGGAAAAGAGAAGAAACAGTGAAACAGAGTTAAGGTCAAGACTTTAGCTTATTCAACCTATCTCCGAGAGTTAGAGAAGTTCATGCATACCCTTCAGTAGGCAGCAGCAGGCTAGCTGGAGCTGGTCACCTCCAGGATCTGTGGTAAGCTGGGCCAGCAGTGGGTGCGTCAGACAGAGTTACAACAATAGGAGATCAGAAGGGTATGTATGAACTCATCTAACTCTAGGGGATATGGTGAATAAGCTAAAGTCTCAATAAGTCGGCGTGTTCCTTTAAGGATAGCATGATATTATCACTGTGATAAAAGAGGGAACGGAAAAGATTGAATGGTAGACAGGTTTAATATTACTACTGCATTCAATGGTGGTGAAGCCAGAAGATGAACACCTACTGCTGAATATTTCATGGTAGAACTGTCTGACTGCCTGAGTGACTGTTGAGTGACAGTCTCATTCTGGTGCATGAGGTGCATCCTGTACATAATCTCTAAATTACTGGAGTACTCACACATGATGTACACAGGAAGGAATATACTGTATTGATTACAGTAATACCCATAACACAGATACAGAACATGTGCATGTACAGAGGGGAAGGGGGATTTTGTTAAAAGAAGAACACAAGTACCCCTGGTCTTAACACATCTGCAGATGTTTCTAAAGTACAATGAAGGCTTCAGTCATTAAAAATCAAATTATTCAAACTTTCATTAGTACATCATTAGTAAAGTTAAATCAAATTAAATTTCTGTAGTCAAATATATAAAACATGGGTATGGGTATTTTTTTTCAACGATTTTACAATTAGATTTTTAAAAATCTGATCACACCAATGTGTTTACCATGCCAAAAAAAAGCCCAGGCAGTATCCAAAGGTCTACACTGACAACTTTTAATTGTGAGATGTATTCCAATGTATTCTGAAACTCCCACTAGAGATTTGCCACTGAGCATGTTTCGAAGCTAACATACTTGTAGTTCTTCTGGGGTGGTTGGGTGGGTGAACCCATTCAATTCCTGTGGTGTGCTGTGGGGCTCTTTCTATTTCAAATTGCTGAACAATCTGAATCATACCATACATAAAACAAGTACATTATCTTTTTTATTTTATTCATCATTGTTGTCTTTATTGTATAAATCCTCACATACAGTGTGTGACAAACACATCAATCTCATGTAATATGTAACCAGGTTAGCTCAGTTGGTAGAGCAAGTGCACATATTTAGAGGGTTACTCCTTAATGCAGACACCGCAGGTTGGACTCCGACCTGCGGCCCTTTGCTGCATGTTGTTCTCTCTCTCTACCCCTTTCATGTCTTCATATGTCCTATGGAAATAAAGACCTTAAATGCCTGACAAGATCATCTTAAAAAAAATATATATATTACGTGATATTGTGTATGTGTTGGGTGTCCATATACAAAGGTTTAAACCTTGATGCAGCAGCCGCGGGTTCGACTCCAACCTGTTGCCCTTTGCTGCATGTCATTCCCCCTCTCTCTCCCCTTTCATGTCTGCAGCTGTCCTATATAGATAAAGGCCTAAATAATGCCCAAAATATAAATGCCCTCTTACAGCATACTGTAATATTTCACTGGTAATAAGATTGGCATGATAACATTAAAATGAAGGAATTAAAACCGTTGCAACATCTTGACTGACAAAAAATACATGGTGCAGGCATGAAGGACAGGCTACAGAAGTTTAAAATTCTTGCTGAGTGTCACAAAAAAACTTAAAATTATGGAGTCCACTGCAAACCATTTCCGTGCACATTACATTACACATTTCACATGACAGTTCTTCTTTTTTCTTTTTCTCCTCTCCTCTCTGCATGTGTGTGACAGGGGGCATGGCTGGCTTCTCCAGGCAGCTGATGAGGCACACCTGTATCCATTCACCTCATTACTCTCGTCATATAAGTCTGGTCTTCACTCCACTACTCTGCCAGATAATTGTGTCCTGTTTTGGTAGCGCTCGGCTCCCCTCTTGCTTGAAGACGTTTTTGTTCAAATACACTGTTGTTCACTTACACTTTTGTTTCCGTTCTCTGCTTTGGAGTCCACAAGCCACTGCCTTGCAACGAGTCCTTGTCTTTAGAATCCAAAGTGGACATTTGTGTCTGAAAACAGTGGCAGAATGTACATGACTGTATACTGTACGTATTTGTGGTGCTAGAAAGAAGTGGGCGGAGGTAGGCATGTCTCTTGAGACCAGGTTAAAACACATCAGCAGGTTCAACCTCCTGAGACGATTCAGCTGAGTTCTCATCTCAATATTTCAACCAAATTTCAAATTCATAGAGTTGCTTCACTTCTGTGATACAGGTTTTAGAATTATTTAATGAATAGATTACACTAATGCACGCATTATACTATATTAAAGTGTTTGATTGGTTGTCACTTATGTCTTGGGAAGTGTTGAGAGGAAAAGACAACATAAAGGAAGGTGAAGTTTCTTATTTCTCTTTGGATGTTTTTTATCACCCCCAGAGATGGTCCAGCCTGGAACGTTGCCGACCGACGACCAAGACGCAGGCTCAAACCCTGCCGACAGAGGAGTCTTTGTGAAGAACGATTGTGGTAATTTAAACTTGCCAATTTGCAACAATTAATTCAACTTGTAAATTTACATAAATTTCAACTTGCAAATTTAAATCAACAATTTCATCTTGCAAATTTACATCAACAATTTAACAACATTTTCAAATCTCCAAGATCAAAGTCAACTTGCAAATTTCTTAATAGTAGTAACAGTATTTTTTTAAGTCTGCAGGCTGTTCAGCTGAAATGATTAAAGTAGTTTAAAGGGTAAAACCCCTTAAAATATACAAAAGAACTTCACAGGTAACTACACTTTGTGTTATGTGACCATCAACACAGAAAGAGAGATGAGTATTACTAAAGAGACTCTTCCTCCCCTCCCTTAAAAAGGCTTGCAGAGGTAATTTAAGCAGCAATTACAACCCATAACGTTTATAGTGGTGGTAGTTATGACAGGAGCAAAGCAGAAAGTTAGGTGACCAACTGGCTGCACTAGAGTGTTCAGTTATGTGTTTTTAGCAGTGAGAACTACAGTATACTCTATAAGTTACTTAATTCTGATTCTAATAAATATATTAAGGTGGCACCCTACTACAACGCTTTGGACCAGAGAATACGGGACAACTTCCTCTTTGATGTGTGCTTACGATCTTGCACCTGGTTGCTACATTTTTAGTCGCGCCCTCACAGCATGTGCGCTGTGGCTGGGGGGGCAAGACACCCAGTGCCTAAAGGCTGAAGCCCAGTCCCAAACACAGCAAAATAAGAAGAAAATTATAAAATACCGGGGCAGGTTCTCTGCAGATACAAACACTGCCATACTACCTTAAATACAATACATGATACATGTTTAGAATTTGGATTGAACTGATTTCTAACACTTTCAGGATGATTAGTATTATGTAGGCCTAATTGTTTTTTTTGGTTTAATAGTTTATTTGAACAAAAGAAAAAACATTAAAATAAAAGATTTATATACGTGCAATCCTGCATACGTATATGATGAAAATAACAGATAAATAAGGTCTTAGCACAGTCTTCCAAAATTGAAAGTCATTCAAACGAAACAACATTTTTCCATTTTCAAACGGAGTAGGAAGAAGTTGATAAACAACTTATCGGGTCCAACCCCCTTTCTCTACTTTTATCCTTTAGTAAATCGTATGCTTAAGTTATTTACGCATTATTATTTACACATCATAGACACAGATGCATACATACTCACAATTCTTTTTTTTTTCTTCCCTTTCTTCTACTTTCTATATCATCTATTTATAGCAGATTAAATAACATCCATACTAGACTT
>NC_045748.1:18585374-18594949 GCF_008692095.1 Etheostoma spectabile | reverse complement strand
CATGTTAGTATGTAGATATATTAGCATGTAGATATACCAGTATATAGACATACCAGTATATAGACACATCAATATATAAACATATTAGTATATAGACATACCAGCATATAAATGCAAAGAAACCATACAATCTTTCTACAATACTATCACTTTAAATCCTTTTCATATCCCTTTAATATATTAATTTTAAATTTTAATTAAGGCCATTGTGATTTGGGTTTCCAGTGGCTTTTAGAGATCACAAAGTGTTACAAGTCACCCTGAGGAGAAGTCAGGGGATCCCTAAAGTCTGTAGGATTCATCCTCTGGAGAACATGAACGTCTATACAAAATGTCATGGTAATTCATTAAATAGTTGAGCTATTTCTGGACTAAAGTGGTGTCTGACAGCAACGCACTGTCATCCCCGCAACCATGGTGAAAAAGTAAAGTGGCTAACAATAAAATAGGCTCATGACATCACTTTGGAAAATACATGCTGCCAAAACAAGTATGAGTGAACTGTGAATTGTTTCATTTGTTCATAAACACACAATTGTTTTTTAAAAATAAAAATCTCTACCTTATTGGCCAGTATCCGGTACAGTATATATAATGTGACTGTACTGCTTTTATCTATGGTATGCACGTTCTTTTTCAATAGCTGCACTAACCTTTACTGCATGTGTGTGACAGAAATTATTATTGTGAAGTGAAGAGAACCAACAATTTTCAACGGCAAGACACCCAGTCATACTTAAACAATCAGGTTAGAGAATTAATAACATGACGTAATGACCTGTAATTGCTACAGGTTTAGCCCAAATGTGGAAAGAAAACATGTTTGAAAACATCTTTGTTTGACCTGATTAACATAAAATTTATTTTATCAGTAGAACGGAGTGCTACATATTTGAAAGTCATATTTTTGTTGTAATATGTAAATATGAAGTCACAGGTGGAGCTGTAATATAGAGTCTAATAGCCTATAGTCAGAAGTTAAGTATGTGTTTTCTTATTTCAACCCCCATTCCTCCTTGTCACCACTTTTCTTCATTTCCCCCACTCTGCCCTTACTGGGTCATCTCCGTCTCTCCATCGACTCTCATCTTTCAGTAGAACCATCTCCTTAAAATCAACTCAAAATAACATTTCACCTCCAAAATCGTTCCAGAGACATTGTTACCTCCCTGCGCCCTTCAGAGAGGAAACCCATTCATATTTGATTCACGTCTGAGCAGAAATGGCAGTAATGTCTCCTGTAATCGTGACGAGAGTAATCAGGCGGGCTTTTGATGGGCTAACGGTTGGACGCACACTCCACTACTGTGTTAAGAGTAATATTATATTTGGCAGCTGTGTCATATTTTTCTAAGAAGCTTTTCTTTGATTTTCAGACAAAAGCTTTTGAGATTCCTTTGACTTTTAGCTACATTTTCCTTTGTTTCCCTACTTTTCTGACTGAGAAGAGAAAAAGGCCTAATCTCTTTTAAAATATGTTCTCTATATTCTTACAATGTCTTGTTTTTACATGTTGTATTGGGTTGAAAAGTTATTCAAATGTATTTATTTGGATAAAGCAGGAGAATTATTTACATATTCATGCAAATTCATGGATATTAAACTTATTCAGACATACTGTATATAAAATACTGTTTAAGGACTTATTTAGGGGTTGTAGTGAGGTGTTTTGACTGATATTTTTCATTCAAGTTTCAAACTGTTTATATTTTTTTTATTTTATTAATTTTGCATCCCCTCGACAGACAGTATTTCCCAAAAATAACTGAAAATAAAGTGAAAAACATTGCACCTGCAGAAGCCTATAATTCTCTATCCTGTATAAAACTGAAATGAAGAATCATTTGAATTGTAAACAAAAATGAATAGTGGCTGTGATAAATAGGATTGTAAAATGGCCAAAAACGGCTAATATACTGAAAGGTGCAACTTCACACGTGTACAGACGGCAGCATTTACTCTATTGTTTCCTTACCATGGACTAAGTCCAACAAGTTTATTGTCTAAGATTTGGTGGGTTTCTTGTTAACTTGCTCTCACTCTGCCTAGTTGCACTGAATGAAGCCATAACTTTTTGGTCTGTCAAATAACGTATGGTAAAGTACATTCAACTGTATGTCATTAAAAAGGAGACATTCCTACAGGTAAAAAAGGTCTGCGATGACTGGGGAAAAAGGGGGGGGAATGAAATGGTGGCGCTGAAATGGCTTTAATGTGTCATGTAATTGCGACAAGTGTGAGATCAAGCGAGTTTTGATGGGCTAACTGTTGAAGTGCTCTCCACTCACATGTCAGGAGTGATATTACATTTGGCAGCCTTGTCACATTTTCGCGTGAAAGCTTTTGTATGATTTTCTGACAAAAAGGTGCTCTTGAGATCGTGACGACATTTACTCCATTTCTTCTTCCCTCTTGACAGGGAGGGGGACCGTCAAAACTGTCAGCCAAGCAAATCTTCAGACATCAACCTGCATTGATTTGGGATAGGAATTAATGGTACATCAATGAGAATTACTTGGGTTTCTTGGTTTTCCATTTTCCTCTACAAGCATCATCTTCCTTTGTGTGCTTTGTAGTATGTTGTAGTATGGCAAATACAAATTATTCCTTACAGAAGGCCCTTGGCACCATGTCCTGTGTACATATGTGTGCATTTCACCATTCAAGCACATGTGGACGTTTTTGGTTGCACGCTGTTTGCAGTGTGTCAGGGGCCCAGGATCCTCCTAATCAGGACTGACACCACACCAGAGGCCCCTCGTGGTACCCGTCACTAATTTCAACCGTACTAGCAACCTCTCTTCACTATCCGTCCACCAGGCTGACAGGGCCAGACTGTGGCTCCAATCAATCCATGCTGATGGCAAATAGCTTCCAGAGTGCCAAGCCTATTATTTCCCACCCAGAACCCGCACAGGCTCAGGTGAAATTGGCCAAGCTGAAAAATAAGGATGGGGGTCATCCTGGGGCTGACATATTTTACAATCACACTCAAAAACACAAACACACACACACACACACACACACACACACACACACAGACATCAGAGCAATCACCCGACCATTCACTGAGATCTGACAGCATAAGTGCAGTCATAACCATACACATTAATGCTAACATATGTATTTAAATTTACACACCAGGAGGAAGTGAGGGTTCTGGCCTAAACAAACTCAGGATTCCAGGGAGTGTGGGTCTTAAAACACACTTCCGCACGGGATTGGGTGACCACTGATGAGTGCTAGTTATAGTCTTGAATATCCTCCTCAAGTGCGTCCACATTGCCTGGATAATCAGGCAGGGAAGGCAACCCAGACTCAGAGGGAAATATTACGTCAGTTTTCGGTGAATAGTATCAGTAAAATAAGTAAACTGATTTAGAAATGTGGTTATTTTTTCTGCACGTGACTGATGACTTCAACATTGCTAGAATGTCATATGAACTGACACAGAAAGAGCAAAGAACTCATAATTAGACACATAACCGGCTCTCCTTTGAAATGTTAGCCACTGAACTCATGCAATGATTGACTGTTCAGCATTTACTTTCCCATCTCTGAAGTGTCAAGGCTTCTGTTTTTTTTTTTACAGCATTTGCCAAAAACATACTAATCCCCACTATATGCTGCAAGCAATACTCAAATTAATCAAATTAATCAAATTAATGTGTTTTTCACTAAATCACCTCAAAAGCTGCTCCCTCGTCAGAATAGAATGACATGTGTACATAAAGAGGGAATGAGCTTGTTTTTAAGCTGCATGTGAGCCTCCAAATAATTTCTAAGACTGACACATAGCTCACACCTCATGACCTCCTGACCTCATGACTTTGCCTCCACCAACCAACAATTGCACACAGGATTTTATTGCATTTATTAGGCTCCCCATTTGTTGATGCAAAACAGGTACTCTTCCTGGGGTCCACACATGAACATGACTTAATAACCAGAAGACATTAACACATGGTTCTTCTTCCTGTGAACAACTTTGTTGTCTCCCCCTCTCTGTTTGCTGCCTTGTTCAGCTTGTTGAAAAAGAAGCTGAGGAAGAATTATGTTTTGTTTGTTTTAGTTTGAGGCGAGAACATATTTTACGATGTTGTAGGTCAAAAGGCAAGTCGAAATCTATGTGGCGAGGGGAGGAAATATGAGCCTTTAAAACTCTTTAAGTGATTCCCTCACTGTCTTGGCCTCAGGGTGAGGCTAGACTTGTTGCAACACACGAGGCCCAAAGCTATACATTGACGGGGAAGTGATTTGTAAGAGGTTGTTGGGGCATATGGTCACAAATTGAAGGAGGGCATGAAATTATCCTAGGCTTAGGGTAGGAGATCAAACAATGCTACTTTATCAAGAGACTGAAATATGTTTTTGTCAGCACCTTCATGTTTCTTTTCATAATATTGAAGTAAAAACATGGTTAACCATCACATTTCTGAAGCTCTCTCTTTCTCTCAGTGTCTCACTCATGCACACACAAACACACCTACAGTCACCTGCTCCAGCCTGATCATATTGTGTGAATATGAGCACTGCCCCTATAGCTCACGTCTACAGATGTCTGTTGCCAGTACAGGATGCTCTGTACCAACTAGAACCTGCTTCTGAATGTCTCTCTTTCTTTTTCTGTTTATACAGAGTTCATTTTAGGGACTTGACCTTCTGAGTGATAAACCACCACTATCACCAAACTAAGAAGAAGAAGAAAAAAAAAAACATCTGGGAAAGCACAGTTGGGGCTTTCCTGCTGCAGAAGTCAGAGTAACACACAAAAACTGCTTCTGATTGGCTGGACTAGTAAAAAAAAAAAAAAAAACATCCAGGATGTGATAAAGGGCAAATAAATGGTTGTAGTGTGTGTGCGTGCAGAATCCCTTGTGCCCATCTTGGTACCCCTCCAGTTTAACTCAGCTGAGTTCTCGGACATAGAGGAGATAAATGCTCCAGTGATCACTGTAAGAGGGAGATTTAGTGTTGCTCAGAACCAACAAATGTCAAAATACCCCTGGTCTTTACAAACCATCAGTTGTTCCTCTTCTGCTCTCAACTGAGAGTCTTGTGGTCAACTCATTAAGGGCTTTCACACATGTGATTATACAATATACTGAATGTATGAGTGCATTGGGGCCATCCAAGGGAATCAAGAGTATGAGCGCAAGAAGTACAATCACTCTCTCTGTTGCTCTCTTTGCCTCCCAGCTCTGCTCTCTGTCTCGTTCACCTCATCACCTCTCAGTGTCTTACCACTGTGAGAAAGGAAGCCACGAAGAGCATCACAGCCTGATTTGTTTAACGTACAGATTTCTTCTATGAGGTGCATGTTGTGTGTGTGCACATATGGGAGACAATAAATCAGTCAAAGGAGAAGAGAGAAAGAGACAAGTCTAGATATCTTTAATAGCGCAGCACTATTTGACATGAGGTCTGGGTGAAGAGACAGAAGTTCTTGATGGGGTCCATGGCAAACATATTGCATGCATACACAAACACGTATACGCATATCCCTGGAGTCTGCCCCTCCTTGTCAGCCAAGTGGTGTAACGCTTTGATCTTGACACTGTGGGTCAACCTAAGCCCCCATCTCTCTCCTTTCTTTTTTCTCTGTCTCTCTTACACTTCCTCTTTCTCTCTCTTTCTCTCTTTCTCTCTCTCTCTCTTTCTCTCTCTCTCTGTCTTTGTCTCTGTCTCTGTCTCTGTCTCCCTCCCTACAGCCGTCTGGATGGCTGGCCCGACAGCCTTGGGGTGTTTAGGCTCTGGAGGGATCCCAATTTCCTCTTCTAATCATGACATCATCCTGCCTCAATAGGTTAAAGATGTGGCCAGGATATTCTCTGCTTCCTTGTTCTGCAGCCTCCCATAAAATTACACATATTACACATTGGCAGCCACACCAACAGACTATGAATTTCTGAAAAACAACAGGAGCTGGCTCAAATGTGGAAGGAATAGTGTTTGGTTGAGGGCTGAAATCATGTGTAGCTGTATGTTAACGTATTTGTGCATTTTGTTAGTGACGCAGACTGGATAAGTTTCAATGCAGCCCATATTCACTTCATGAGGTAATCCAATAGTGCTGTTCATCAGTAGTTTGGAGATTGTGTCCCAGGATCGGACTTGATTAAAGGCTAAGGCTGATTAGAGGTGAGGAGTAGCCGTGGCCTGCCTGGCCTGTCAATAGCTGTTAACTTCACCTCAACCAGCTCTACTAATCAAACCAAGAGTGGCTCATCTGGCCCGCTCTCTGCTGAACTGTAAACTATCCTCTTCTCTTCTCGAGTACCTCTTTGCTACAACACTTTACTGCAGTAAGTGAGTAATGAGAGAAGCCAAGATAACCATCAAACTCTTAATTTTCTGCCAGGCCGACAGCTGTGGTTGGCCATCAGGCGCATAATGAAACAATGTTACTGGAACAATTCAGGGCGACATCAGCTTTGCCATCACAAGGGTAGCTCTAGTCATAGTCCTCATTCAAACTAACTTAAAACTTTGGAATTGCTTTTTACATGTGTCTCAGTGAAAGATACTATTTTTTTTTTTTTTGTAATGCGATGTAGAAGATAGCAAAGCATAGTTCAGTATAAACAGTTTTATAAGTTTTAGAGATTTCCCAAAACTGAGGGTCTCACCTGTAGCAAAGATCATAAGTTCTGGTACACAAGGATTTCATGATTTTTTTCATGCCTTTGGGGCATTTCCCTGCCTACCAATGAAGAATGCTGCCTAATACATCTATTTTGATAGCTCTTATCTGACAAATGTATCTCTGCTACAGCTTTGGACTTCCCAATGAATACAAATTTACATGTTTTACACACTTGGATTTCCCATTCTGTATTAGATTATTGGCATACACTCTTCCAGTAAATGCACATATCTGTAACAGCAAACAGACCACAACTTTTCACCAGAGGTTCAGTGGTATGAATAATTGTATAACTGCATAGGAAATGCTGTTAGGTGAAGTTAAGTGAATGCTATTCCTTATCTAAAATCTCAGGGCACTTAAAGGGTAAATCTGAATAAAACCAGGCAAAAAATTGTTGCTGCACTGTACTTTTGTATCTTCCAACGATCATGCATGCTGGATTTGCCAATACAAATGGAAAAAGAATTCTGTTGTGGTGTAAAATAAAGTTAATTACAGCATATCTGCCACCTGCTGAAGTTTCATTATAAGTTAATAGCGATTCATCATCATACCTACTGCCTCATATGCCTCCATTGCTCCATTTAACAAGATCTCCACACCCTTGCCATTATATAAAAAATCTTACAACAGCACGACCAAATGGAGTGCTGCCATGGAAAACACCAGCTCTGACAACACTGATTTGGGTGTGGCCAGAGCTGCGTGACATGCATGAATGACATGAATGGCATGAATTTTCAGTGAGTTATTGTGGTTCCTCCCTTTCAAAATTGTGTGTGTATATATGTGGAAATTACACTCATATTTCTTCTATAATTGTTAAGGGAGTCAACAGAAAATCCTGCTTTTTATGAGTCTTCTAACGTTTGTTAGTTAGTCAACTTATGCCCCTCAGTATGAATGCTGCTGTATGAGCTGGTATGCATTTCCAAGTGTAAAGAAAATATCTGCTGCAAAGTTTGCCACAAATTTCTAATTTGCTGTAATATTTTATTCTTTTGTGGTGTAGTATGATTTTATCCAAGTTCATGCTGACTTCAACCCCCTTATGTTATGGTGGCTCAGTTACAGTGTTTGAGTTCAAAGAGATCTCCACCCAGATTTTAATGAAATGCAGTGGACAAAAGTCTGGGAGCTGAATGCGCTTCTAGCTCATGCTGACTTAGCAGTTGTTTCGGTACACATCAAAAGATTGCCAGGATTTAGACTCAAATTTCAATTTCAAATTAAAGAGGATAAACAGTGGCTAGTAGCAAAACACACTATATAGCAGTGAGGCTTTCTGTTCCTCTAACTAACCATCCAATGGAATGGCTCCATCGTTGACAGCATTTCCATCCACCTGTTACTGCATCAGCTAATGACAAGGTCCCCATGGGCACAACTTAGGGAAAAGTTCATTCCGCACCCCTCGCCCGGGAACCCGAGCCTTGAATTTTAAGTCCACAGAGGGAGGCTTTCAACACAAAGTGGGCCAAAAAGGATCTACAGCTCTTAAACAGATTTCAAGCTCTAAAGAAGGACCTCAACATCCTCGCCAACCCTCAACGCTTCCACTTCCCACTGGCCTCTCTTGCAGTCAACGTGCCCGGCTGTTCAATATGTAAGTTGATTGCTAAATTATAGATAGCAACAACACACATGCTGGCCACTAACAGGAAGAAAGTACTTATCTAACCTGCCCTTTCTGTTGGAACTGATGTTAACATTTTCAAATTTATTGTAATGACATACGTATCTCTTCATCAGCACCTTACATGAGGTTTGAGTTTACACAATGACTGGTTTTATTTGGTAATTTATCATTTGCAAAATGATTTTCCCTGTTATTATTGTCTTGCTTCACTTGACATAAATGTAATGTTTTAATGACCAGTGAAGATTTTGACATTTGATACGTTTGAAGCCAAGGCTCTCAAAATAACTGTGACAATGTAACTTTATTTGCATTGTGGCATTAAAGACTTTATGGCTCTTAATTACAGGCAATTTGCACGCCATTTCGGATTTATTTTCAGACCATCATCCATGACGTAAATCTAATTACCTTCAGTGGTGACCACTGTGTGAATGCTGCACTTGACTGATTTAATTATTTTATTTAAATTAACACCTGTTAGATTTACAACAGGGAATAATCAGGCAACCACAAGAAAGGTTCAGAGGAAACTCAAGCTCCGGACAGTTGCCTTGAGAAATCCATGGACAGTTCACATGGCGCTGTAACATTTAGTAGGCCGACTAGCACACAGCCAGAGTGTGTTTTACATTAGGGAATAAGAGAGTGATACTGTGCTTGAACCTGGCAAGTAGTAACCTTTATGGTGGTATGAGAGGCGGTTGAAGTCAAACTCACACAGCCGTTTTTCATTCTTTTAACTTTTTCATCTTTTAGTCAAGCTTGCTCTCTGGAGATTATGCTTTTCTCACCATTGTAATTAAATGAAACCTCTATCGCAAGAACCCAGCAACACTGACTTAGCAAATAAGTTCACCTGACATTTGTGAAGGAGACGTTATACTGTCAGTTTTTCTGAAAGCATTCCGGTCCAACAAACAACATACCTCAAGTTTGATGGCCGGTTAACATGTGTACTCACGCACTTACGAGCATATCTCCTCTTTTATTTGCAAAATGAGAAAGGTGGGAGAGGTGGGGAATTGGATTCCTCCAACCCTGCTGTTCCTAGTCAGTGCGGCTGTAGACAGCTGGGCGCCCACTACAGTTAAGATCAGAGGCCTTGATAACCTGGGCCCTGATTTATGGAGAGCAAGCTGCCTCTGCAATCACCTAATGAGGTAGAGAACGCAGAGTGTTTACATGTTTATTAGATAGCCAAAACCAGCTGGGGACACTATTTTACTCTTTTTCTCCCTCTCCTCTCATTCTCTGTCTCTCTCTCTCCCCCTCTCTCTCTCTCTC
>NC_045748.1:18578081-18585364 GCF_008692095.1 Etheostoma spectabile | reverse complement strand
TCTCTCTCTCTCTCTCTCTCTCTCGGTGTCATTCAAAAATCTATCTTTCTCTTCTTCTATCCTTCTGTCTGTATGTATGTCTGTCTGTATGTATACTGTGATAATTTCACTGCTTTACATTTGTGCCCTTTCTTATCCAAAGCAGACCTTTATTGGAGAGCATCTTTGCCCCGTTTCCGATCCTCACCACAATTGTGATAATAACACTGATCCCAAAAACAAAGATCAGCTGATGCCAGAATTGTGTGGAAAAAAACTCCCCTTTTTACACTGTTGCCAGTAAATAGTGTCAAATACACCCATGAGCGTGTAACAATGAATATCTGCTTTCTTCCTAATCAGTCCAGCACAGGTTATGATCCCCAGCAGACCCTATTGTCTTCCACAACCAACCAGCACCACGTACTTTGCCATTCCCGTTACAGGAGGTCATAGAAAGTGTTCTCAGTAGGGGCTCATCTACCTAAGGGCCTTTTCTCAGCTACAGTAGACTGGAACTTACATGGCACTGCAGCTACTTGGCTTCATACACTGCAGCTATAACAGTTTTATAACCACCATAAGTAAACAACTTACAGTATCTGTGCTTATCTTTGTGCTGCTAATTCGTCTGTTTTGTTTGTGTATGCATGCACGCAAATGGATGTGTGCATCCATATATAGATATTTTCAGTAACCAGCGCTCACTGAAAATGAGATCTTATAATCACCGCTGCTGGCTAGTCTCTTATAAAACTAAAAGGAGGAACAAGTGGTAGTTAAGGTGGGTACTTGTATCATTTCCCATGTATTATGACCTCTCTTTAAACAATGTTCTCTATGTTACAGTGATAAATTATTGAATAACACACATGTGTACGCACACATTCAAACACAAACACAAGCACAAAATAACGTACTTTCCCATCAGCATGTCTGGAATCCCTTAGCACCTGGGGAAAAGTCTTTGCTGTCCAAAAAACTTAATGCACAACAGATCGCTTTCTCTTTTTCTCTTGCACCCTCTCTTTCTTCATTTGGTCTTGTAAAACCTTTGCAAATCAAACAAGCTTTCCATCAGGGTTTAGTAATTGTTGTTTTCATTAGAGGAACACTGGTTCTGATGGCTTTCAGACCTTGTCTTTCAACTAGGCAAAGTCTGCTTGGTTCTTGTTATTTGCTGCTGTGTGCTGGTGGAGAGCAGATTGTGTCATAATCCCTGTTGCATC
This sequence comes from Etheostoma spectabile, assembly GCF_008692095.1. Classification (NCBI taxonomy): domain Eukaryota; kingdom Metazoa; phylum Chordata; class Actinopteri; order Perciformes; family Percidae; genus Etheostoma; species Etheostoma spectabile. The sequence continues at coordinate 18,584,156 of NC_045748.1, read as the reverse complement.
TAAAGGAGGTTTACAGGTCTCCTAACTGTTCTTGAGAAATGGGTGACCTGTAAGATTACAGTGTCAAGTTCCTCTGACAGTTCCCTGCTTAAGCTTTTCTCAAACTGTAACTTATTGTTGGCCTACACGAATCATTTGTCCAGTTTCCATGATGTTCTGACATTTTCCTGAAAAAACAGGGAAGTATATTTGAGCATTCAGTAGCTTGAGAATGAAGTCTGCAGGAAAGATAAAGAGCTTTTATTCAACATTTTCAAAGTGTTGCTGAGAGAATGGCTACTACCTAAAGCCATGACCTTGTGTTTGGTTTCTCTGGACATGTGCCGTATACATGTAAAAATCACCAGCGTAAAAAGGCAAAGATATAAAACCTTGCACAAGCACAGACACACTTTGTTGCTGACTTGCTTGAATTGTGAACTTTTAACTGATACCTAAGCAGAACAGCTGAGTTCCTTCATGAACATACACTTTAAGCAGCAACAGATTTACACACATACTAGTTTTACACAGCTACAGAAACATGCTGGCAATTCTGGAGGAGCTCAATCATAAGAGTCTGTTGTCTAAATTTCTATCTTAACTATTTCTCTTTTGCCCTAAGATGCCGACCGGCCGGCGCTCTTAACCAGCCCCAACCCCAACAAATCACTCATTTTTATACAATAACCTCCCGCTCCCTTCCTGCGCATGGCTGGGTGCAAGTGTCGCCCGTCAGCCTGCTATTGTGTGCTAATTTTAGGCCCATTATTTGCTATAACAAATGTGCAGCCACTTTCACATTAATAGTTTGCACCCAGAGGGAAAGTCTTCTCCCTCATCGTGGATCAAAGGTCTCCTCTATTGTATCTAACTTCCTGTTTCCCTTTTTGGTCACTGTGTGTTGTTTTTTCTCACTCTCTCAACCTGGACCGAACTACGTAGGCAGTTCAGGGCTTCATATTGGGGACTGCTCTGAGTGACAATGCTGTGACAGTGTGGCACTCCAGCTGCACGGAGGCCGACAGGAAGCGACTGCAGAGGGTGACAAACACTGCACAAAAAATAATTGGCTGCCCTCTGCTCTTTGACTGCCATCTACAACTCCCGTTGTCGCCAGAAACATCCTGAGGGACACCACTCACCCCGGCTCCCATCTCTTTAACCTGATGCTCTTAGGCAGGCGCTTCAGGTCAATACGGGCCAGAACAAATAGACTCAGGGATAGCTTTTTCAAGCTGTCACCATACTCCAACCTACACTCAGACTTGCACTAATTATTGTATATTTATGTATGTGTTATTAATGTGTGCACTTTTAGAGAGTTGCTCTCCAAATTTCATTGTACTGGTACAATGACAATAAAGGCTTTCAATTCAATTCAATTCAATTCAACAAGCATGACGAGGTGCCCTTTGACCCTCTCAGTGATTGCGAGAGAGCCGACAGGTGATTTGTAGAACTAGGAGCGAGATGAGAGGAAATGGGTAAAGTTATAGCTCACACTCTTGATATTATGTGTCCACAGAAATCTGGATTCCATCGTTGTACTCTCAGCAAAGGTGTCCAGATTTGGTAAAATACCTCGTCACCCTTCGGCATTTAGAGTCCCACAGATGGTAAATGATGGAGGCTGAGCTGCTGAGATTACCGTGACCTTGATCTTACAAAACTCATCTTTTTGAGAGTAGAATGCAGTTGTGTGCTCTGATAATATTACCCCTCATGACTAAAGGTAATGCAAACTGCCCTTTTTTACTCAAAAGGTTTGTTCCTTACTGTATCTATCACCTCCAGTGAGTTACTACTTTGGATGACTGATGTAACTATATTTCACAGGAAGCTGTACAGTGTAACAGACTGGGAAGACCCTTGTGTCACAAAGCTAAACAAATCCCATCTCACCATTGTACTGTGAACAACTGACCCAACACATGTCTCGCATGAATCACACAGACACTTTTGTAGGGAAGATAAAAGGCAATAAATAGTCAGGCAGGGAAGGTCACCATTAGTGTAGGAGTCAAGAAGCACACTTAGATGTAAAGGATATTTCTGGTTTATTTATGATAGCAGGAAAGGGCAAGAAACACAAGCAGTCAGAAGATCATGTAGTTTTTGAACAAATTTTTAGCCAAACATGTCAAGTTATTAAGTCTTTAGTATTGTCATCATCCATCTGTACTAAACAAGATTTATCCTGTCTCAAACCTGAACCCTTAATGAGACAACTTCTTCACCATCTGTTTACAGCAGGCTCTTGTCCCTCCTTTTTCTGTCTGATGAGTGATGTATTCACAGAAACAGACACTGCAAGCTGTGCTAATGGATGATATCAAGAGGGCCCCACTCTTCTGTGGACCCGTCAGTAAGTTTACACAAATTCCCAGAGGCTTTGTCCTCTTAATGAAGCTCTCTAATAAATGGAAACTGTGGATGCACACTCTCTCTGCAAACATGTTTCACATACACACACACACGCACACACGCACACAAACACACACACACACACACACACACACATCTGCAAAACACAGTCATGCTTTCTAATTTTGTCAAAAACAAATATCAGAATAGGAGCAAGACTGACAAGTTACAACATGGCTCAGCAAGGAGGCATTTCTCCGAGCCCGGTGATCCTGTAATTATGGCCACACAGAAGGTGAAAGGGATTGCTAAACACTGAGGGGGTGACCTCTTGGGTGATGGGGGCTGGAGGGATATGGTAGCTGCGGCTGGCTCTGCGGCAATGGGAGTGTGTCATCCTCCGCCATGTGACGTGTCAATGTTAATGCAGAATTGTTTCCTGTGGGACAGCAAAGGGAAAAGCCCTACAGACTTACAGAATGAGCAGTTTGCTCACGATACTTCAGGTCAAATATTCTCCTCCCAGCAGTCAAGGCTAAGGATTTCACAGAAATCCACTTGGTTAGTGTAAATTTAAAGTATGTTGCAGAAGAAAAAAATATTGATTCATATTATCAACATTTCCCCATCTTTTCTGCTTCACCATGTAGCAAGGTGCAAGAAGCAAATAAACAGAACTAAACTTAAAAGGACAGAAAGTGGCAAACTAAACTGTTTAGTCAACTGGAACGCAGAGATGACAGAATTGTTGTTAAAATTCTTTTTTTATTTTGCATTAAAAACGTTGAATTTCATGATTTTTCTTTTTACATGGTATTTGCTACTTGGGTGCAATATCTGGCTTGCAGTTTTCATTAATCCAGTTTTTTTGTGATTTTAACATTTCCTGTGCCTGCTCTAGTACCTATGAAGGTGGCAAAGCCGTACTCACTGAGTTATATGTAGGAATGGAATATTTAAAACAAAACATTACTGGTAGCTGAAATATATTATGTCTCGTAGAAATGACAGCTTGTTTGTATTTCCGTGATGTTTCTGTACTGCTCACATAATCTGGTGTTCTACAGGTGTAATGTTATTACTGCAACACAGCTCTTCACCTGACACTGTGAGCATCTTGCATGTGTGGATAATAATAATAACAATAATGATAATAACAATAATAATAATAATAATAAGCTGTATAGATAAACAAGCTATATTGAATCCACTAGAACTGAATTTCTTTGACCCTTATATTTGCTATATTTGTTGCTATGTTTGTCTCTGTGATGTACGCTGCCTGCTTCTTCAGCCTTTGTGCCAAAGACAGCATGTCTTTCTCTGTTTCCCCCACATCATAAGTTGTTATAGCAACAATGGGCTCTGCCTGAAACGAGCACAGACAAATCGACTTTATCCTCTTTTGTAAAGTTCAGAGGTCTGACAGACGGACAGATACACACAGATGGGGAAGAATATCTCTGAGCATCTGTATGTCAGGGAGTCATGCAGCATCTCATGGGGCATGTTTAGAGAGTAGAGAGTGGGGCTTAGGGGCAGTGGGGGTTAGTGCTCTGTGGAATGGAGCAGACTGAAGGGGGGCAGGTCACTGTGCCTTCAGGCAGGTGGGGGTGGGCTCAGGAGTTAATTGGTAGTTTGGGGTTTGATGCTGAACGGTGGTGACAAGTCTGTGTGGCCCGACCCAGTGAGCCCCGCTGCATATTCACTGTGTCGCAGGGCATCGCGGCAACTGTCACAGCTCACCAACCCGGAGAGATAGAAATAGAAAAAGGGGGAAGTGAGGGGAGGAGAGAGAGAGATAGATGAAGTAAAGAAAAGAGAGTAAAGACAGATTCACTTTTCTTTATTCCTCTCCTTACTGTATGATATTAAAAGTGTCCAATGCTGTATGCTGGCATTTTGGTTTATTACTGTATGGACTGTTCACTCCCTTGGTGAGACGTGAGAGCTATGACTGTACCAAAGGCAGATAATTATTGGGAGAGTTGGGGCTAGCGTGAGGTTCCATGAAAGCATGAAACTGGGGTGACTCAGTGAAGCCCTGTTCCTAATTGTGGCCCAGGGAAACTATTGTAGCCGTGGTGCAGGTCACCCCGGGCCCCAGGAAGGTTACACTGGCCCTCTTAAACCTGTTGTTGCCTGGCGCTCACATAAAAATTACACCTCGTAAATATGTACAGCTAGAGTGTGTCAGGCAGGACGGGGTCAGTTAATTTTCTGAACCCTGGCCTTTAAACTTGCATTCACCTTGGTCCTGCTGCCGACTGCCTGTTAGGTTGTTCTCTCAAAGCCTGCATGGCAGTATGGGGGACAAGCAGCTGTTTGCTTACTGGTTTGCCTTTTGCTAGGTAGTTTTTGTGGCACCATGTTCCTCTGTTAGCACTGAATTATGTCTTATGTTTGTATATCAGCATGTCTTGCTTGCGTTGATGTGTTTCTGTATTAAGGATATTAAGTATCAGCTATTATTTTTGTCTCTTTCATACATGCTTATCAAGCAAAAACATGGTTGCTTCCATTGTCTGGGCACAATGGATCTGATTCTGTTAACATTATCTGCCTTTAATGTTGGTCAATTTATTCCAGTGGTGATGTTATTCTAGCACAGACATGAAAAGTTAAACTTTAAACTGCCAGTGATCATAAACTATAGTTCAATTATCTTCTCCAAGTCAGGAGGTATCTCCTGAGGCAATAAATGCATGCAAGTTGACTGTTCACTCCCAAGTAAAAATTTGACATACTGTACTATGACTTTTTTATAAATATTTTCAACATGCCATACTATGAATTTTTTATCACTTTTTTTTACATGCTATACATTGACTTTTTTAATCAATTTTTCAACATGCTACTATGACTTTTTAATCACTTTTTTGACATGCTATACTATGACTTTTTAATCACTTTTTCAATATGCTATACTATGACTTTTTTTGACACACTATACAATGACTTTTTTATGACTTTTTTCGACATGCTATACTATGACTTTTTATAGCTTTTTTGACATGCTATTATATCACTTTTTTGTAACTTTTTTCGTATTTCTATTTTATTACTTTTTTATGCTATACTTTTTATCTCTTTTTTGACTTACTATACTATGACTTTTATAAGTTTTTTGTCATACTATTACTTTTTTATCACTTTTTTCAACATAACAACTGCTATGACTTTTTTCATCATAGTATAGTATGACTTTTTCCGTCACTTTTGCAGGATTTTTTTTTAATCGCTCTCTTCTACATGCTATAGTTCGACTCTGTCGATACATTTGTGCGGCTTGTTAGCTCAGTTGGTCGAGCAGCAGCACACAGGTAGAGGTTCATTCCTCAACACAGGATCTCTGGGGCTTGATTTTGACCTGGGATGGTTTCTTACATTTCATCCCACTATCTCTGTACCCTTTCAAATCTGAGGGGTCCTATCCACCAATCTTTTCGACACACTACACTACGACTTTTTTAATACTTTTTTCGACACGTTAAACTATGACTTTTATCACTTTTTTCGACATGCTATTCTATAACCTTTTATGACTTTTTTGAGTAGTATGACTTTTTTAAACGCTCTCTCATAGTGTGACTCTTTATGTACAGTATACTGTGCATTTGTGTGGCCGTTTAGCTCAGTTGGTGTAGCGGCAGCATATACATACAGGTTAGTTCCTCAATGCAGAAAATTAAAGATTTGAGTCTAACCTGGGATGGTTTCTTACATTTC
>NC_045748.1:18576935-18578071 GCF_008692095.1 Etheostoma spectabile | reverse complement strand
TCTCTGTCCCCTTTCAAATCTGAGGGGTCCTATCCATCCACTTTTTTGACACACTATACTATGACTTTCTTATAATGTCTTTCACCGTGTTACACAAAAACTTTGTTGGACATGCAAAACTATGACTTTTTTGTCACTTTTTCAACATGCTTTTTAATGACTTTTAAAAACATGCTATAATACAACTTTTTTGACATATTGTGCCATGCCTTTTTATAATCTTTTTCAAAATACTATGTTATGATGAGTTTTTTCATCATACTATGACTTTTTTCTCATTTTTTTCAACATACAATTGCTATGACTTTTTTTGTCATATTGTACTGTGATTTTTTTTCGTCACTATAGTATGAATTTTTTAATCGCTTTTTTCTACATGCTATAATTCAACTCTGTGCTATGACTTTGTCTTTTTTAATCACTTTTTTCAACATGCTATACTATGACCTTTTTATCTCTTATATCATCATGCTAAACTATGACTTTTTTAATGGGACTCTACTGTAGGCTCTTCAGCTCAGTTGATATAGCAGCAGCACATACACACACAGGTTAATTTCTCAATGCAGAATATTAAGGGTTCAACTCCAACCTGGAATGGTTTCTTACGTTTCTTCCCACGATCTCTGTTCCTTTTCAAATGTGAGGGGTTGTTGTCTATCCTCTTTTCCGCCAAACTTTACTATGACTTTTTTATAACATTTTACAAAGTGCTACACAATAACGTTTTTGGACATGGAATACTATAACTTTTGAATGACTTTTTTACCACATTTTTCAACGTGCTACATTATGCAGTGTGGCAATAGCTCAGCCCATAGGGAGCTGGGTTGGGAACCAGAGGGACAGGGGTTTAAGTCCCTGTTCTGACCAAAGTATGTAGTGTGGACTGGTAGTTGGAGAGATGCTAGTTCATACTGCACTAGGCACTGTCAGGTGTATTCAACACACTATACCATGACTTTTTTAGCTCTTATATCAACATGCTGTACTATGACTTTTTTAATCAAACTCTTCTACAGGCTGTTTAGCTCAGCTGGTATGGCAGCAGCAAGCACACACACAGGTTATTTCTTAATGCAGAATATTGAGGGTTCAAGTTCAACCTGGGATGGTTTCTTACATTTCTTCCCACT
>NC_045748.1:18576197-18576925 GCF_008692095.1 Etheostoma spectabile | reverse complement strand
TCTCTGTCCCCTTTCAAATCTGAGGTGTCTTATCTATCCACTTTTTTGACAAACTTTACTATGACTTTTTTATAATATTTTACAAAGTGCTACACAATAACGATTTTGGACATGGAAAACCATAACATTTGAATTACTTTTTATCACATTTTTCAACATATTATACCGTACGGTGTGGCAGTAGCTCAGCCCAAAGGGAGTTGGGATGGCAACCCAAAGGACAGTGGTTCAAGTCCATGTATGGACTAAAATGCATCGTGTAGTTGAAGAGATGTTAGTTCACCTCCTGGGCATTGTCAGGTGCCCTTGAGCAAGGCACCATGATCCCCCAACCACTTTCTGAAACAAGCTATATGATTGTCTCCTCATCACGTTTTTGACATTCTATATTATAACTTTTTATCAATTTTTTTTTAATCTATGCTATACTAAGACTTTTTCATCACTTTTTCGACATGCTATGTTATGACATTTTTCAACATACTATGCCATGACTTGTTTTATCTCTTTTTTAGATTTACTGTACTGTGACTTTTTAATCCCTTTTTAGACTTACTATATTAAGCCTTTTTTGACATACTATTCTAGGATTTTTTTCAACGTACTGTGCTATGACTTTTTATCACTTTTTTGACATACTATACTGTGACTATTTTGACATACTGTACTATGAATTTTTCATATCTTTTTTCGACATGCTATACTATGATTTTTTATCTCTTTTTTTG
>NC_045748.1:18575649-18576187 GCF_008692095.1 Etheostoma spectabile | reverse complement strand
ACCATACTATGACTTTTTAATCCCTTCTTAGACATACTACACTAAGCCTTTTTTGACAAACTATTCTATGATTTTTTTTAACACACTGTACTATGACTTTTTATCACTTTTTTCGACATGCTATATTATGACTTTTTCATCACTTTTTTCAACATACTATCCTATGACTTTTTTGACATACTGTACTATGAATTTTTTATCACTTTTCAACATGCTATACTATGACTTTTATCGACATAATATGCCATGAATATTTTTCAAAATACTGTACTTAGACTTTTCTTGACTTTTTTTTATCATACTATCACTTTTTTATCACTCTTTTGACATACTGTACTATGCTATCACTTTTTTTGAAAAACACTGTACTATGATTTTTTTATCACTTTTTTCGACATGCTATACTATGTTTTTTTATCTCTTTTTTTGACTTACTATATTAAGACTTTTTAATCTTTTTTTTGACATACTATACTATGACTTTTTTGACACACTGTACTATGAATTTTTCATATCTCTTTTCAACATGCTATACTAT
>NC_045748.1:18575484-18575639 GCF_008692095.1 Etheostoma spectabile | reverse complement strand
TTCTTTTTTTGACTTACTGTACTACGACTTTTTAATCCTTTTTTAGACATATTATACTTAGCCTTTTTGACGTACTATTCTATGATTATTTTTGACACACTGTACTATGACTTTTCGTCACTTTTTTCGACATGCTGTGCTATGACTTTTTCATC
>NC_045748.1:18574389-18575474 GCF_008692095.1 Etheostoma spectabile | reverse complement strand
TTTTCAACATACTATACTGTACTATGAATTTTTACCACTCTTTTCAACATGCTATACAATGAGTTTTATCGACATACTATGCCATGAATGTTTTTCAAAATACTGTACTTTGACTTTTTATGACTTTTTTTTATCATACTATCACTTTTTTATCACTCTTTTGACACACTGTACTGTGCCATCGCTTTTTTCGACACACTATACTATGACTTTTTAATCACTTTTTAGACACACTATACTAAGCCTTTTTTGACATACTATTCTATGACTTTTTTGACATACTGTACTGTGAATTTTTTATCACTCTTTTCAACATGCTATACTATGACTTTTATCAACATACTATGCTATGAATGTTTTTCCAAATACTGTACTTTGATTTTTTTATGACTTTTTTATCATACTATCACTTTTTTAATCACCTTTTTGACATACTGTATTATGCTATTGCTTTTTTCGTCATACTATACTATGACTTTTTTTCATCGTACAATAGTATGACTTTTTTAATCCAACTATTCTACATGCTATTGTGTAACTCTTTGTCTAGACCGTACATTTGTGTGGCCGTTTAGCTTAGTTGTTATAGCAGCAGCACACACATACGGATTTATTTCCTTAAAGCAGAATATCTAGGGTTCAAGTCCAACCTAAGATTGATTCTTACATTTCTTCCAACTGTCTCTGTCACTTTACAAATCTGAGGGATCCCATCCATCCACTTTTTTGACATACTATAGTATTTCAATCAGGAGAGACATGTTTGCAGATGTGCATTATTATACAGCTTAATAAAATGTACAAATTCTTTGGTGATTAGACTCCCTCGCTAGACGAATATTTCGTATATCTATACAGGGGTAGAGAATCATCAGACCCCCCGATGGAATCTGGACGCCGGTGGTGGTGGTGACGAAGGAGCCTGAAGACCAGACCGAATAAGGCTCCGGACCGGTCAGTTGGAGTAGATGACTGGAGGTGGAAGAGGAGCTGTCGTTGCACTCTTTGCCTGCACCGACAGCTGAATAGCACAGGGAGAAACAGATTTTTAAAAGCAGGATTGTGACTCTGTGATTGGCCCTTGC
>NC_045748.1:18573473-18574379 GCF_008692095.1 Etheostoma spectabile | reverse complement strand
CGATTCTGATTGGTTAAGCAGGAAGATGAACGCCTCCACCTGCTGATTCCATCTAGAAATAGAGCATTAAATTAGGTCTTCCTGAATTAATTTAGGCTGAGCTACGTGACTTTTTCACAATTTTTTTCGAAGCACTACACAACAAGTTTTTGGGACATGGCATACTCTAACTTTTGAATGACTGTATCACTTTTTTCAACAAGCTGTACTATGACTTTTTTTGTCACTTTTATCGACATGCTATACTTTGACTTTTTTCAAAATACTAAGCTATAACTTTTCATGATTTTATTGGATAGTATGAATTTTTAATCGCACTCTTCTACATGCCAATGTATTACTCTTTCTGTATACTATACATTTGTGTGGCCCTTTAGCTCAGTTGATTGAGCAGCAGCACACATAAACAGAGGTTGATTCCTCAATGCAGAATATCTAGGGTTCAAGAGAAACCTGAAATAGTTTCTTACATTTCTTCCCACTATCTCTGTCCACTGTCAAATCCACTCACTTTTTCGACATTCTATACTATAAATTTGCTCGACATAGTATACAATGACTTTTTTATCAGTTTTTTCGACATTCTATGCTATGACTTTTCATGATTTTTTAAATCAAAATTATACTATGACTTTTTGGCGTCCTATCCATCCACTTTTTTGACACACTAAACTATGTCACTTTTTTATAATTTTTATTGCCTTGCCACTCAAAAACATTTATGGACATGCAATACAATAACTTTTGAATTACATGATTATCACTTTTTTTTAACATACTGTACTAAATTAAGACTTTTTTATCACTTTTTTTGACTTACTATACGTTGACTTTTTTATTTATTTCATTCAATATGCTGTACTGAGACTTTTTCAAAATGCTATACTATGACTTTTTTATCACTTT
>NC_045748.1:18570895-18573463 GCF_008692095.1 Etheostoma spectabile | reverse complement strand
CCATACTATGACTTTTTTATCACTTTTTTTGACATTATATCATTACTTTTTATTACTTTTTTAATATCCTATGCTATGACTTTTTTCAACATATACTATGACTCTTTCATCACTTTTTTTCAAAATGCCATACTATGGCTTTTTTGACATATTATAGTATGACATTTCTTTGTCACTATACTATGACTTTTTTATCACTCTTTTCAACATACTATACTATAACTTTTATCTCTTTTTTCAACATGCTATACTATGACTTTTTTCTCACCTTTTTTGACATGCTATACTATGACCTTTTCCAAATACTTTACCACGACTTCATAATTTAATTTGACATACTATCACTTATTTGATCACTTTTTTCGATATACTATGCTATTAATTTCTTTGTTATTCTATATACTGTGACTTTTTAATCACTTTTTTCGACATGCTATTTTATTCCCATTTTGTCACTTTTTTCGTCATACTATACTATTACTTTTTTATCACTTTTTAACATACTACACTAAGACTTTTTCATCACTTTTGTCAAGCATGTGCCATTTTGTAATTATTTCGTTAATGTGTGGACTTAGCCCCCCCTCCTCCTGGTATTACACTATGTTATGTCATTTGCATGTTGTGTTATTTGCACAAGCACTTCACAACAATGTAGCTCTTTAAATATGATATTTACACAAGGACTTTAACTAAGTTTATTTTTACTTTGCCATTGCACAAGTACTTTTGTCTATCATCAGAGCCTGTAATTGATGTCTATGTTGTTGAAATGTGTTTTGTTTTATCTTGTGGACTGTATGTGCAGTTTGTTAGAGTGTGACAACCTACATCTCACTGCACATTGTGTCAGTGACAATAAAAAATGTGTAAAAGTTAGCTACTGAAAAGAGGGAGCTGAAGCTTATCTCCAAGATGGCTGACACTCAAGTCTCTTCGGCTCACTTCAAGTAAAGAGTCCACCCTCCTCTGAGCAAAAAAGCCTCCAATGACGCTAAATTTGTTGCGTCATCAGAGGCTTTTTAAATTACAAATGAATAACATCCAAAAATCACATTGTTTTGTAGTCACGATGCAACAAAATTAATTCCTCCCTAAATTCTGTCCAACAATATTTATAACATGAAATTTATGAAATTGAACGTAAATATCAATGTTGTTCTTGAGTTCTGAAGGGAAATCAAATGCCTGTCCATGTAGTATCCTCTCGCTATGGAACTGACTTCTGTATGTGCATACATGTATGTGTAGAAGAGTAAGGTGAGTAATCAGTCTGATATTGTATTAGAACGTATTTATCCAGCTTCAGCTTCATTACTCTATCTCTCTCCCTCTCCCTCTCTCCTTCTCTCCCTCTCTCCCTCTCATTTCTCTGCCAATTTTCCCCTTCTTTGGTTCCCAAGGACCTATGTGGGAACAATAGATGTACAATTAACGTGGGCCAGGCACGGGAGAGCAAGCGTTTGATGTTCCTCTTGAGTGGCCTCCTTGCTGAGGGCACGAAAGCAATGTTTGGCTGTGCATGGTGTGTTTTCCATCTTTCTAAAGCATATTACCTCCCAGATTATTAAAATTCAGGCCATAAATGTAAGCTGATGGCAGCTGCAATATGCCAGAAATAATGTTTACAAAGCCAAGGCCCTCACACCCTCCACAAGGCCTAAAGTAGGAAGACAAGGAGCGTAAGAAAATTGCTTTCAGCCTCCTTTTCTGCTCACTTTTATTCTGCTCTTTATCACTCTCATTTCCTCATGTGCTGCTTCCTTACTCACTTGGTATGACAAGCATGACAGAGCCAAAAATAATCATGCTAATACCTGTCCAATGGTTACAGTGTCAATGGTATTTAACCTCCCTTGTTTCAGATGTAGCAGACAAAAAGTAAACATGTTGTTCTGCTCTGTACGGCACGTCCCTGTCCACTTGTCATCATTCAGGGTAGAAACCACACCAACACTGGGAGAGCATGCAAAATACGCATCAGCCCCAGCTAGTTGGGTCTGGTTAGAACCCTGGAAATGTTAGCCCGAGGGACCCACTTAGCAATACAGTGTGCCAAATCAACCTATTAACCTATTAAGATTTTATTTTGGATAACAAAAGAACCTACTTGCCTGCTACCTATCCTCAGTTTCAATCATCAGACTCAATTTTGGCTGGGCTCATACACTGTATATTGTCACAGTTTAAGTGACACTTCCACAAACACACGTTTGGGGTTCATTGATTTAGCTTTATTTGATTTGAGATGAAAGATGATCAATCAATCAACATTTATTTATACAGCACTTGACAGTAACCAGCCGATGTTTCACATCAGAAACCAAGAGTGAAACAACATATAATGGCAATAAACACTGCCAAATTATTGTCTAATTTACAATGCTGTTTTAAGCATTGCTATATAAACCTAGCTTCAGAGATACAAAGTCACATATAATGGGTAAATGTAATTATTAACTTAAATCAATTAAAATCTAGCAGCCCTTCCTTGATGGTGGTGTGTGCCCTGACTATGTGTATGTGTGTACCGCGTGTGTGTGTGTGTGTGTGTGTGTGTGTGTGTGT
>NC_045748.1:18566701-18570885 GCF_008692095.1 Etheostoma spectabile | reverse complement strand
GTGTGTGTGTGTGTGTGTGTGTGTGTGTGTGTTACAGTAAAAGGCACAAACTCTCATACACAAAAAATGCACAAACTAGTGCTAAAACACTCGTGTACACTTGTACATACAAAAACTAAGAAAGAAACATAATGCATACACTTTTGGCACAGTGACGGCTGGTGTTTTTTCTAAATTTGGTTATAAAGTCAGTGTCTTTGATCAGTGGGACTCCTGATGGAGGCCTGTGAAGGTTTTTCATAAAAGATGAGGGGGGAAGACAGACAGCATTTCACATAAAATTGTTGCTTTGTTGTGAAAACAGATTGGAGGGAGTGAATATTAAAGTGATGAGAACAGTGGTGAGTTTTCTCAGGCAAAGCTTAAGCACATAAATCCACACAGATGCTTACACACAATGTCACATTTACAAACACACACACACACACATACACACAGGAACCAACACACACAGGAACCAACAGTGAGTGGAATGAATAAGAACATTTTGGTGATCGAGCACTAATTGTCTTTTCCAAATATGTTTTGGAGGAAGTTTACATTTAAATTTGTCATAATTCAATATAACATTCCCATACCTTGGAGAAGACAAAGCAAAGAGGTCAGAGGTCAATCGGCTGTCCAAAGCACAGCACTTTGACATTGGAGATTTGTTCTCACTCCAAACGCATCCAATACGGCAGCTTTGTCAGTGGCCCTTGGCATCTAATGAAGACACATACACATCTGTATGAGAGGCACTGTGTTTTGACCACAGCCCTGCGAGATGATGTAATATGAAGAGCAACAAAGTCCGCGTAGGGAGCAGGTTCAAGTGGACGGACGGATCAAACACAGAACTTTCACACAGGAGGCTACTGTTGGTGTCCTGTGTGAAACCAAAAGTCAGCGTTGCCTTATTCTAACTTATGTAACATAACATACTTAACTAACACCATGTACTGTATGTAAGTTGGCTAACAAACGTGCCTTTTTTAACTTAAACAACAGTTTCTCACACCTAACCGAGTAGTTTAAACTTATTTTAACCCAAGTTCTTTTCCAACAACATAACCAAGTAGTTTTGTTGCCCAAAACTAACCATACCCTGCACATTGAAAAGAGTTGATTGGGAGTGAGAATGTGTTGACTAAAGCTGTTGGTTAGAGAAAAAGTTAGACATTTTGGGAAACACATTCATTCACTTTATCATGAGAGTTATATGGGATGATTGGTACCACATTTTAACCAAAACATATGAGACACTCAGCCAATAAGCAAGTCAGTGTATTTCCCAAACTAAACTAGGTTCGTAAAAGATCAAAGATTTGGTGTTGCTAGAAGACAGTTTGCAGATATATATAACACATTAATTAAAAACTGCAATCAAATGTCTTAAAAAACATAATTGTAAATGCAAACTATTTGTGTGTGAATGTCAGTTTTGAGAGACAGGACTACAGTAAGATACCTTTTCCATTGTAAATAGACTTTACAATGCCAACCAGTGAGGACAAAGAGTAAAGGGATCTCTCTGAAACAAATGATCTAAAAAATGCACTAAAGAACGGAATTTCAGATGTGGTAGGAGATTTCTGTTTGACTTTGAGATTTTTTCTTCCTTTTCTTCTGCTGTGGTGTGTGTGTCTTTAAGTGTGTCTAATACTTTCCATTTGGCTGTCACTTTAGATCTGATTCTTATCTTCTGCAAACTGATCTACTCCTCTTGGCAGCTAATGGAAATGGTGTGGAGGTGTGGCACTAAGATGGCATATGGGCAGAGCGGCCATAGTGTCAGCATGGTGGAATACCTTCCAGTGATGGCTTTCAGTATCACAGGTAAAGTAGGGCATGTTGAGCTGGTGAAAGATTAAATGAAAATCTCTAAGTAAGGGTAGCAATTTAGGACCCAATGTAGCAAATTTTAGAATTACGCAAACAATTACGTTGCTGAAGTTGCTCTGTGACAAGTGTTTCTTATTTACGTCAGTGTTTTGTAGGGAGGAAGCAAAGGTATGAGAGATAAAGCTGTTTGGTCCTGTAAAACAAACAAACTTGCTAAACATTTTTCTCATTGAATGACAACAGTACTGAAGAGTGGTGAAATTTATCGGTGGCGCCTAAACAAATTGGCAAGATGGGAAAAACTTCAATATACTGAATAGGATTTAATGAAACGGATACTACTCATGGAATTGCTGCCAGCTGCAGAGAGCCATTTGCAGCTGAGAGGGAGAGAGAGGATAAATCAGAAGTCAAATGCCAATACGCCATCGGCCAAATCTCTCAACCTGATGAAACACAAGAATAATCAGATTTGGAGACGCTTCTTGGGAGTGTAAGTTCTGGGCGAGTGGGAGTGTTGGGTGATGATATGTGCCGAATGGAGAGAACAAGGGGTGCTTTTTCCTGACTGACTGACAGTCCCAAACAAGGGTCTTCTTTAGGGGGGGGTAGCCCAGGGTCTCGTCCCCCGACGTGATCGTAGCAGCTTAAAGAAAATGCTCTTTGTGGGTCAGATAAGGGGAGATAAAGTGAGAGGCTGAAAGATGAATTATCAGTCTTGTTATATAATGTTTTCATGTGTTTTTTTGTTTTTTTGTCAACTAGGTCAACTGAATATGTGTTTGTTCTTCTTCTGTAGTTATTTAATGTTCATGCGTAATAAAAGTAATTGCATAGTAGGATATTTCTTAGTGTGTTTGTGTGCCTTCAAACACATACGTGCAGTAGTTGTACATGGTCATCCATGATGACAAACGGGCTGCCTGTTACAGGTATTTCAACACCTTGTTCATCAGTTAACACAGACGTGGACAGAAAAGCCTGAAGACAACAGCAACATAGCTACTTCTATGTCAAGCCCAACACAAGACACCTCGGCTGTTGTTACATTTCTACACTCTGCATTTGCATTTTTATCACACACTTGCATACATTTGCAATTATCTGTGAAAGCTTATATGAGATTCCTCCTAAACGGGGTATGTAATAGTTTAAGGCATGATTCATCCATCACACGAAGAGCATGTTTAGACAGGAGAGTTTGTTACACCAGTCAAAATATTCTCTGAATTCAATAGAGTCAGAATGTTTTGACTAGAAAAAAGTGTGCAAATTATCATGCAACATCCATCATAATTAACTAGCAAACATTTTGTATTTAAAAAAACAAAAGCTGTATGAAACAATGTGTATGTTATCTCATTGTACAATATACAATGAGATAACATACAACAATTGTGATATAAAAAAACATAGCTGTGTTTCATACAGCTTTTGTTTTTTTTTAAATACAAAATGTTTACAAGTCTCCAAAATCTTTTGGTGTATTAAGAAAATTTTAGTATTTGCAGACTCCAACTCTGTGTTACCTGCAGTGAAAACAAGTAGACTTCTCCCAAAAAGGCCTAATACATAATCATAATTAATGATTATTAGGTTATGTTAGAATCATAAACTGCTTTAACTTACATGAAGCATTTGCAAATGCATGCCTTTGAATAAATAGAACAGCTGTTATTTACCTGTGAAGCAGTTTATGATGCTAAAATAGTTTTTTCCACTTGTCTTTAAAGTAATTCAGTTTCACATAAAACATTTTTAAACATGGCCTGGGGGGAATATTACATTTCCATTATGGTTAATAATGAATTGTATTCTTGACTATGCGATAATTGACTGTCACATCGTGGCTCTAATACTTTTTGTCAATTGACTTTAATATTTTTCCCTGGAGTATTTCTTTTTTTAGTTGAAGTTGAAGTGAAGGCTGTTGAACCTCGTGCAATCTTCCGATAGCTTTGTAGTGATTGCACTGCATGCCTTCTGTTATTTTCACTGGAAACGAGCCCTCCATTTCAAACTGGAACGAAGCAAACACACTGTCCACACAGTGACAATGTCAAACTGTGGAGGGGGCTTTCAGATGATGTCAACGGGTCGGTTGTTTGTGTGACTCTTACTCATCCATAGCCTACTATGGAGACAGCACACACTGGTCAGGTGAAGGAGAGAGCAGCAGTAGCAGTGGAGAGTGAGGGTGGGGGACAGCAGGCTACTGTAATGTGAAAAACACCGGTGTATTTCCAATAAGGCAAGTCAATTTGCTTGGATGATTTTCTTGTCTTTTGCAGTAGATCTTTGATGTATTTTTGCTCATGTGTTTGGAGCTGTGTGTGTGTGTGTGTGTGTGTGTGTGTGTG
>NC_045748.1:18559935-18566691 GCF_008692095.1 Etheostoma spectabile | reverse complement strand
GTGTGTGTGTGTGTGTGCGTGTGTGCGTGCGCGTGTGTTTGTTTGTGTGTGTGTGTGAGCATGCCAGCCAGTGTACAGTGTCATGCTGCAGCAGCACATGGAGCAGAGAAGAGAGACAGCAGGCCTCAACCCGATGGAGTAAGATCATTTAAACTATAACCACCTAACTTTACCACCTAGACTTATATGCTGGACAGCCTTCTTTATTTCAATTGTATTCTTTGAAAGACTATAGATTAGACTTTATATATTTAATAACCTACTAGCTCAGAATTTTCAGAAGTTATTTATTGAATGCACGCGACTGCAAACGGGTCTTTTTTTCCAGCGTTATTGTTCACTAATAATTCAACATTAAACCCATAATGAAATGCAGTTACGCAATGTCTTTTCATATTTATATATCTTGATATTTTTATTTAGAGCTTCACGTGTGCCTGGTAGTAAGGGTAGCAAAGAGATTTTTTTTTTGTTGACGTTGCATGAACGTCGTACGGAAGAAATCCAAGACAGGTACTTTTACAGTAACACCTACTTTTGCTAAAGATTTTTCTTATTTGACTAGTAAAACGGTTGCGTGTAAAGAATGTTCAGTGCTGACTACAGGCTAAAGAATATCAGTTTACTTTCAAATTAAGATAAAAGTATGAGAAGACATTTAAAGCGTGTTTTTCCTCAACAACAGGTTTCGAGATTTACCTATTTAAAACGATTTGGCCTATTTAGTCAAATGTAGTAAATCGTTTTTGTTGTTTGTTATTATTACTATTATTTGTATTATTGTTTAGTTATTGTTGTTGTTGTTGCTGCTGTTGTTGCTATTGTATACATATTAAAAAGTGCCGTGTGTCCTGCAGATCCCGAGCGCCATGCAGTGGTAGGGAAAATGTCTCTGATGTTGTTTCATTCCAGTCTCCACACAGCCAGGAGTGATTTATGCTCACTTTGTGAGATCTTTTTATAGGCTATACAAGCCGAGGTAAGATTTCCATTTTTTCCACTGAAAATCTATTGATAACCCTAAAAACTATGAATCCATCCAATTTTATTTCATGTTTAGTTTAGTTTTTGTATTTGAATTGTTAGACAATTATAAAACATTGCCTGCGCAAATAAAGCGACTACACTCCGTCTGCGGATAAGCCCATATCTTGTTAAAAGCAAAGTAAACTTTGGCTCGAGTCAACTTTGATGTCAAGAATCAAAAGCGTTTCAGCACAAAATCGGATTCAGGAGGAAAAGCCTAATAGCCTAATTGGGTCTATCAAGTAAAATTGATACAATAACATCCCCTCGCGCGGTTCAAAGAATGCCCAAAGAAAACTGTGACACTTTGTTTTTTTTTTGGTCTAATGGCCCCTGCAATTTTCGTCGACACGGACTCATTTGCCGGCGAGGGGAGGAAATATTACAGGGGACCATTTGAGGATGGTTTTCCTTTGAACAGTTTCTCCAGGTCGCTCCTGAGGGGAGTTTGAAAACATGTCAGCCCTAATTAGCGCTTCAGACATCACACACGAGTCCAAGAGTTTGTCCTGTTTTGGATTTTGACAACAGACTGTCACACAAATTAATCCGTTATGAAGAGTGGATCATTTCTGAACAAGGTTTCTTTATTTTACAAGACTATCTGTTTTAGATTTTTCTTTTCCCCTTATCTTAATTTCTGCGTGGATAACAAAATAGGCCTACGATTGTGAATTGTTGAATAACGTTTAAGTGTTTCTCTTGTATTACAATGAATAGAATAAAATGCCCTGCCTACATTTCTAGGCCTACTATTAAAATAATATTATCAATTATTTTTAATCTTCTAAATATTATCTAAAATATGTGACGGTTCAACACGGTAAAAACAGAAATGTCAATATGTAGTTTGTAGAGTAAAATATGACAGAGCCATCATTTCCCCGCTGATCTTATTTAAGGGCATCTACGCAGTGTTCTTTATTTATACACACCATGCCTAGCCCTTAGTAAAATATCATAAAAACGATTCTAAACATTATTATTACGGAATATGATAAGGGTCAAATGTGAAAAATGGATTGATTGAGTTCTGAGTTTAAAGTCAGAATTCGGACTTTTTTGTCAGGAGTCTGAATTTAAATTCAGAACTCAAATACATTTTTCACATGTGTCCCTAATCCACTTTCACATATTATTGCTCAAATTATTTTTAATTTAAAATCATTAAAATGCAGGTATCATAGTTATATTAAAAGAGTTTTCTGGTTACAGTAATATTGAGGCCGATTTAAATGAATGCACAATAATTAAATATGTCAATATCAACTGTATTTCTGCTTTAGATTATACAATCATGATTTCTGCCATATTTTGCACTTCTTGTTCACCCTCATGCAAAATGATATGAGAAAAAGGAACAGGATTGTGCTTCATTGCCATTGCAATCACATTACATCAGTGATGATACCAGTATCATAGCAATCATTTACCCCAGTTGCCTATTAATCACCTTCCATTAGTGTCTTTTACCGGGCTTTCAGAAGGGTTCCAGTCCATGTTTTAGGATGAATGAGTCATCAAGCCAACCGCAAAAGTATAATAACTAACTGCCTTTTGTTCTAGTGTGTCACTCCAGCCTACTTTTTCATTTGGGTTCAGAACACAGGCATCGATTAAAATGTGTTTTCCCACCATTAGGATTGGACAAGGGACAGGGTCCCATGGGATCACCAAGGTTGGTGTGGGCAGAGGGAAGGAAAGGAGAGAAGGGAGACTCGTGCAACACTTTAAAAAAGGAGGGTTCTCCATCTTGCTTTGTCAGGGGGCCTGCTGACATGGGGAAACATCTGCTGCGTAGAAATAGAGACTGATGACTCAAATTATATGCAGTCAGAGGGTCTGCCAGCTTAGATGGGGAATGTAACGGTGAAGAATATGGATAGACGGCATCCGTTCAACCCCATGCCCCAAAAGGTATGAGCTCAAAACACACCAAATGTAACCTCTCCACATTCACACGCTGGTAAAAAAAAAGACAAAAAAAGAAAAAAAAGATCTGGCACGTCAGGGTGTTTTTGTGTAAAGAAGAAAGTTCCAAAGACAAGCTGGTGTACGTTCACCCAAAGTCGATCCACACATGTCAAAGTGTACCTCACCTTGCACGCTCACTGGCATGACCACAACAAAACACACATCAGCAGGGTTGTTTGTTGTCTGTCTCTGATAATCAGACTCTCCGCCATTTGATCTGGCAGCTGAGAAGTCTGTCTCTGTCTACTGCATGTTCCTTGTTGTGTTGGTCCACTTGAGTGAAAATGGAATTTTTAGGGGCACGTTTCACCTCTTGGTTTACTCTGCAACAGCAGCTCGCTGATGCTTTTATGATTAGGACGACTAAATTAGAACCAGAGAAAGCAAAGCAGGAGAGAGACAGACAGAAACTGCTTGAGCGGCCAAGCGAGGATCACTGCTGCCTGCTACCTTTTCCAGTATTGATACACGGAGCCAATACACCCTTGTTTCATATACTGTAGATGAATGCTGTTATTTTTTTGGAATGATAATTGCCATATACACGTACTCATGGCACAAAGAAGCACACCATTCCTTACTGGCATGTCAATTGTTATGATCATAATGGCAAACAGGCACAACACAGGGCCTCAGAATGTTCTTTTACATTTCTTCACCATAATAGTGTTGATTTACATACAATTGTGGATCTTCTATTAGAATAACAAGAGGACGCTGAAAAGCAGGCAAAGGGGAACGTGTGCTTGTGTTCTTGGTTTCAGTCACGCCAGTAAGATTATTTATCCTGCAATAAGAGGCAGATCTTGAGAATATGCAAGGAAAGAAAGCTAATAGATCATTATTATGTGTTCCTCACTCCCCTATCTTTCTAATGACTGCATGGCTTTGCGATTCTGGCTTTGATTTGGAGCCCGTTCTCCAATGTGACTTGAGTGGACTAGCTGAGCTAAGACACAATTTTCAGGAGATTGCAGAGTAAGTGCCTCTGGCAAGACCTTTTTTATTTATATGGCACTTGACTTTCTCTATCTCTCTCCTCTGGTTGGGAGAAACAGAGTAAGAAGGGGAGAGAAGGAAAGTTTTTCTAACTGTTATTGATTGGGTTTCAAAGGATAAAAAAACACTATGGGATGCAGGTCAAAACATATATTAATAGTAAAAGCAGTAAGCAATAATGTCTTCAGTGATCCTCCAAAGGAAAGAAAGTGTATAGTTGATGTGGTGTTTATAGTCTGGTGACTGAATATGTCCAATTTCTTCCTCCAAAATAGATAATGATCCAGTACTATTAAGTCCAAAGTTGGGAATTTTAAATTCTGCTCAATCGGCCATATTTTATTATATACATGGGAAGAAATAAATCCTTTTCTTCTTACAGATGATATTTACATTTACTCTAGTCTTCCAAGGACTAACATGTAAAATTAAAATGAATAAATCAAGAGGGAAAAAACAACAAAAACGCATCAAAGTTGACTAACAGACTCTATCTTAATAGCCAACAGAGATTTGATGGATTTTGTTTCACTGTGTTTACATGAGAACACAGACCTTACACAACACTACTTCAATGTGTTTGTTTGCCCCAAAACACTCAGGACAACACATGTCCATTTCCAGAACACTTCAGTTTGAATTACAATATATTGTCTCTATTATAACATTTCATAAAGATTGCTCGTGTAACCATTAACCCCATCTAGCTTTTGTCTGTCCATATGTGTTTTAGTGCATGCTTAGTGTATCAACTGTGAGTCCTATTCAAAGATTATTAATTCATTTAATTGGTCACATTAATGTAATATTAAAGCTTCTGTACAGTCATAAGTATACCATGTGTTTATTCTATTATGCAAATATAGGGTTCATCTGTTGACTAACAACTCTCCCTTGTGGGCAGGGAGGACATTGCATGAGCAAGATAAAGAAGAGTTGGAAAAATCACCTTCACCGTCGCTTCAAACTGCATGCTGTCTCTCTCTTCTTCACAAGTTCCATCTCAGCTTTTCTCTTTTTTGAACCTCACATTTTTTGTAGTTTTCAGTGTTTTCACTCACACAACAGTTTCAGTTTCTCTCTTTAAATGTATTCCACAGCGTGTCAGATAGGCGGCAAGGCCATCCTCAGAAGTATCTTATCACAAAGTACAACTAACAAAGAAAACATTACAAAACATAGTGATTTAAAGCTATAGTTTCCAAATACAAAATAAATAGAAATAGAAATAAATACATACAATACATAAACACATACGACCTTCCTTATTACTGATAGTAGGCATGTACTGTGGCAGAGTTGGGAAAAGAATTGTGTGAAGATCTGTAAAACACTCCCAGAGGTGTAGTGAATATTACATCATTATACTTTTGGATTTTAAAGAATAATGATTCAACATAATAATAAGCTTTGACTTTGAGCAGTACAGTTGAACAATATGCTGTTGCTTGACAAAACACTGCAGTTGCTAGGCGAAACAAACAGGAGTGTATAATTATCTGCGTTAGTGGCAGTTTCCAGTCATCGTATGTTAAATAGAAATTTACTGTGGTTCAGTCACAGGTGTGCCATTGGTGGGTGTTTTACAGCTGCTTCAAACATGCCTTAGCCAATCACAGCAGCAGAGTGGAGCCTCCTCCTAATAATTAGCTCGAATAATTAATTATATAATGTAACAATGAGCCTGGAGAGGCTAGGTTTTGCATCTCAGAGGCGTTGATAGGCCTCATCATGATGCCAAGCGGGGGTTGAAGTGTGCGATGGCTTATTGGTTTTTAGAATCAGCAGCTCTGGGCTTTACTATTGAAAAAGATATAACAAAAATTTATTAAATATACATTTTAAAAAATTGTGGATAAATATTTTATTCTATTCTGAAAACAACCAACAATTTCACAAACAGAAAGCCTGTATGTAAAGATTTTGTTTTAGCATATTAATATTTATGTCTTATAAGTAACAGCTGTGCATTAATAGATCAGTGATGTGATGATCAATAAGAAACACCTGCTACAAGCTTATGCATCTACGGCTGTCAGCTTTCTAACAGACTTATGTGGAAAATATGACTAAGCCAAATCACTTGGCTAAATATGCAAAAGCCAAATCCAGACACATCAGTTTGCTAATTGTTTCCCTGCCATCACAGAACAGGCTTACTGCTCACTTCATTTTAACATAGTCATCAATATATATCAATATATAAATATCAATACATAAAATACCTCATAACCACTGACAATCAATTTGGTTTTAAAAGTAAGCATGGCACAGATTTGTGTTCAAATGCACGAAAGGAAATTGTAAGTAAGTATAGGAGACATACCATAACAACGTTTATGTGATTTTTGCATGTGTCAGAAGCCTTTTAGCGGATTCATCATGGAAAATTGTTTGACATACTACTTGAGGGAGGAAGGGATTTTGCACTTTTGGTATTCACATCAAACCACGCAGATGAGATCTCATATGTGCCCAGATGATGTTAAACTGCCCCTTTTAGAGCCTATACTGTACTCCAGTCTATACGGTCCATGTGAGGTGCAGCTATGGTAAGACAAAAATGAGAAAGCTTCAGATGGCATTTAATGATGCATTCATAATTTTTCTCAAACTGCCAAGATGGACAAGTGCAAGTCATACGTTTGTGAATAGCAATGTTCCCACCTTTCATAATGTGTTGGGAAATTGTGTGTACAAATGTATGTGTCACTTAACTTTGTGTGGCTTTAAAACACACACACACACACACACACA
>NC_045748.1:18555104-18559925 GCF_008692095.1 Etheostoma spectabile | reverse complement strand
CACACACACACACACACACACACACACACAGTGACACAAGGTACACATCTTGCTTTTGGAAATATTTGAACAAATGCATATGTTTTAATCATTTTGATCTTGTGATTCTCAATTTATTAAACTTTTTTTGCCTTGACTGTGTGGTTGTGTTTTACATATTTTTAAACTGATTAAGACCCGTGTGTCTGAAATAAAGTTGAATTGAATATGAAAGGCAGACCTGCATGTGCCTTATAAACTAACATCAAACTAACTAACATGCAGTGTATTCAGTAGATGTTTTTCTTTTTCTAGATTTTCCCAACTAGGATTACTTTCATGTCCCATTTTATTTTCAACCCTACTAATTAATGTTTGAATGACTTAGGAGCTTTTATGAGTGGAATATCATAATGAGACAGTGATGGATCTGGATCTACCAAAAAAAGGAAACTTCCAGCAAATGCTGAGTAAACAAAACTAGGTCAATTAATGAAACATTCAAATGTGTCCAACTAAAATGTGACATGAATATTATGAGACACCGAGTTAATCTATGTTGCATATCTTTCACGGATTACAAATCAATCCTGCCAGTTCATAAATAATGAGCACACATTTAGCTACATTAAGAAACATTAACTTCATGTCCTCATCCTCAGTTTTCATACACTCAGCCTTCCCAGTTTGCTTGTGGCATACAGTCATTGAGGGGATTAATGCCCTTCAAGCTTATATATCCGACATAAATGGCAGATTGTTTGTCCGTAGAACTTTTATCTCCCTCTGTTTACACTGGCTAAAGTGTTAAGTGGAGTCCTTGTTTGGCTTGAAGGATGCAATACCCTACAATGAGAGATTTACAGGAAGGAGAATCGCAAACTCTGTGTGTTCCTTTCGGCTGCCCTTTTCTAACAAAAACTATTTATGCAAATGCAACGGCTGTGGACGGAAAGCACTCCCAGACAAAATCAGATGTTTCCAAACAGGCGGCCATGCTGAGTTGGCAGATGTTCTGTCGCTTCAGCAGGGACCCTTTAAACAAAAGGCTCTCTGCGTTAAGTGTAAGCTGCGCCAAGAGCTGCATTTCCTTGGAGCCATCTGGGAGATGGCTGAGGATTTAATTGCCTGGAGCTGCCCTTGCACAGGAGCACCGGCAACATGAGGGCAATAATTGAAATGAATACTAATGACCTAATACCAGCAACTGACCTCTTCTATTGGTGTGAGGGGAAAAATGGTGATATTTGCACATTTCCGACCCCCATTAAAATATAGACTTAGAGTAGTACTGTTACACTGTTATCCCAAATTAGTTGACTTTACTAGACATTTGTTTGGAAACCTGTTTAAACCATTTAAGTTTTTACACAAGGTGAAACTCAACAGGTCACATATGAACACAGAGCGGTAAGTTGATGCAGTAGACAAATCAAGTTTACATTAGTAGTCATTTCTAAAAGTCATTAGTAAACACAAATCTTTTTTTCTGGAGCCATCTAAAATATTTGTGTTAAGTTAAAGCTTTTGTGAATAACTTTTTTTATATTATTAAACGTCTGTTACATTCAAGCCATTGCCAAATGAGTTGATACAAAGCTACTTAAGACTATCAGCTCCACTTTTTTTTTTTTTATTTAACCTTTATTTAACCAGGAAGTCCCTTGAGATTGAAATCTCTTTTTCGAGGGAGACCTGGCCAAGACGGCACACCAGTTACAATTTAAACAAATACAGCACAGACAAAATCTCACATAGAGGAAAGGACAGGTCACATAGGGCAGTTACATTTTTGAATTACATGACATTTTAACATGGCCTTAAACTCACAACTGTTTTTCTCAGTATGGCTATGTTTAAAAACTGGTGTTGTCGTAGAAAATTGAGTGAAGATAATTACCTATTTTAAAGAGTCCATCGTCTGTCATTTTCCTTTATAACAGTATGGTTTTTAACACATTTGGCCCATCAGGACAGAAATGAGAAGATCCCAGAAACACATTTTATTTCTCTAAATGCATTGAAGCACATAAATGTATTTATATTAAGATTCTGAATACTGATTTATAATCTGCATAGAAGCTTGTTTCATATTACCTACCTTATTCTCGTTTACCAGAAACCATCTGTCCCCACCTGGGTCTCGGTCATGGTGCAATAACAGATGTCGATAAACATGAACATTAAATCAACCATACAAAACTAAAACACGGACAACGTAAATTCACATCCAAAACGTTATGAGAAAATTATAAAAACACACTTTAACCAGGATGGAAACCATTCAGAACGTATGTTATTTTCCCATGAGCCTTTGCACCATGAGCCACAGCACAGAAAATTTCAAATGACCCCTCCCACACAGAAACTTCACATTCTCAGTTATCTCTGCTTCATATAATCGGTGCACTGCATACTTAAGCTGATTATTACAAACAACTAATGTGATGTAGTAACAAATATTGTTTTTAACAAAACATGATAAGTAGTGACCACTAAAAAGTTTAACTACAACTAAATCTGGGTTTACAGTAGAGACCAAATTTAGGATGGGGAGATTGTTACGTTTTTCAAGGGCCAGATCACCCATTTATTGAAATGTATTACTGTTTGCAAATTGAGCTGGTGGCAAAAGTCTACACGACTGAGACACACATGTAATCGACCCCTTACAGAGCAATAATAATATAGTATGACAGAAAAACTGTAAGTATGTGGAGTGAACCGTTGTGATTGCATGGGAGTCAATTTATAATGTCACTACAGATGTTCACCTAATGATGGACGCTGATTCATTAAGAGCACAGCTTCAATAACTTAGCTTACAATAACTAACTGTCACTTTACACAGGTACACTAATACAAGTAAACTAATTAGAATCGCTTAGCTTCTCCAGAACCACCACACTTTTATTGTTCAGGTATGTTATGATATTTTCTGTTAAATCTAGTCACCATGAGGATATATTGAATTATTGTAATGTAAATAATAAATCCTTTAAAAAAGAAAACACTTATAAACAATGATAGATTTGCTGGAAAAGAGATATACGCTGTGATGCAAGCATAATGTGTATATCAAGTTCATATCAATTATAATGTCAGTAAGCAATCAAACTTGTGATTTAAATCTGACCAAACCTCCCAAACCAGTTTCCACATGGTTTTCAGTGTGTGTATATCTCTGCTGGTAACAAAGCAATTTATAAACTATTCACAGTAAAGGTCACATCAAATCAAAGCAGGAGCTGTCAGTCCTACAACCTCCCAAACTCACGGCTCTCACATTAGATGGCGATGACCCTGACCTGCACCACCCACAGCTGTTGCAGAGCCCTGAACCCTTGCTGACCTGGCTGCCATATCAGGGGTCAGGACAGAGATAGGACCTACCACGTTGTCCAACCCCCTACATGACCACTGGCTAAAGGCTGCCATGACAGACACCAGACAGTGTGTCTGTGTGTGCTGTATGTCCCGTTCCTTTCCTCTTTGATGTTCAGAATATTTAATAGTGTTACCACAATTTACAAACAGTGTGAAACTACAGCATCCAGCTGCCTCCACTTCAGAGGAAGAGGGCATGTCAAAACAGCACATGGCTCTGCCCTGCCAAAGTCACGCCTGCAAATGGAGCACTCTCACAGGTCATCTGGAGGGATAGAATGGCCCCGATCTTTCACGCATCTCTGCTCTGTTTTGAGCAGAGAAGACAGGATGGTGAAATCTGTAAAGACCTGTATTTACACTGAATTGCACCAAACATGTTACTGTGTTTTGTGAAGTAACTGAAGTAGACCTAATGATCAGCCCTTCTGGTGAGATTTGAAGTGTTCCTCTCTTAAAGTAAAATATTTTAGCAGCATTTCCACCTGGTGAAAATGTGAGTCAGTCAACAATTTGGCCTTCATGTTGATTTGAATTTTAATCTTTTTGTGTATCTATTACATCCACTCTCATAGTAGATCTACATAATAGCAATTTAGTTACCGTAAATTGAAGCTGTGGGCATCATGCTGTAGAATCTGATGATTTGGTATATTCTAAGTATGAATCCAAAATACATTTTCATTACATGTCAGAGTTTTGTTACAATAAGGTGGAAAGTTACAGTAAGTCAACCTTT
The DNA here is from genome assembly GCF_008692095.1 of Etheostoma spectabile. Taxonomy (NCBI): domain Eukaryota; kingdom Metazoa; phylum Chordata; class Actinopteri; order Perciformes; family Percidae; genus Etheostoma; species Etheostoma spectabile. The sequence continues at coordinate 18,555,820 of NC_045748.1, read as the reverse complement.
TCACTCTATTAAGAGAGCTTTTTTGAAAAACCTTGTCGTCATCTGTGGTGCACTGTTAGTAGAAAAGCAACATAAAACGTCATTGACTTCTAATTGTGTTTGCACTAATGCTATGTCAAGCAGGACCCTGGCCTCCTTTGTCCAGTCTGTAGGCCATTTGGTTGCAGCAATGCATTTGGCAAGCAAGATAACAGGTGAATGGCCATGGTCTAATAGGCCATCTGTGGAAAACACATTGCAGTCAATTAATAGAGCACTGCCTCCACTTGTGATGGCCATTAGACAGCCCTACCACGACAAGTGACTCTTCAGTGGCTTTTACTCTTCAGGTACCTGCTCCTTTTCATTCATGGTGTCCTCGAGCTGCCCGGTCCCCTAAACACCGACTTTTTGTCTAGTTCTGTTGTCCACTTTTTAAAATGTAGTTTTCCAATCAAGGATTTTATGTGACCCCGATGGTAAACTATAACCTCCTACACTACCTCTTTATCTCTGTTGTCATTACATATTCAAACTCCCCCACTACACCCCAAAAAAACACACTTCCCTTCAAGACGACATCCTTTAGAATGATTACATACACTACTACTTTAGTCCATAACATTTCTTTGACAATTGCATTTCCATATTTTTCACATCGTGTCCTGCACAATGCTCAAACCTTTTAACACACACACACACACACACACACACACACACACACACACACACACACA
>NC_045748.1:18553212-18555094 GCF_008692095.1 Etheostoma spectabile | reverse complement strand
ACACACACACACACACACACACACACACACACACACACACACACACACAGTTGACTTTCCTATATTTGAGGTTGTCCCTAATTGAACGAATTTAAAATTGCACAACAACTGAGACATGACAGCATGCCCACAGTGTTATGAAATCAAAACATGCTGCTGGCTTCCAGAAGCCCTCCCTACTGATTTACAGTACAATGCTAATGAGACACTCCTTGTTTCTTGACTTAGTGCCATTTCCTCAGCCATTTTTGATTGTAACCCTGACCCTGACACAGGTAAATGCAGGGAAAGCTTTATTTAATGTGATATAAGTTAATTTACTTTATTCCCTTTTGTTTCAGTGCTTTTTGAGGGAATGTAATCAGCATTTATGTTTGCACGAGTGAGCCAAACACATCTTTTAAAACTCGACTATCTTGTTGAACAGGATAGACAACAGCTGCGTGATAGTCACTCAACGGTATCATTTTTTTTTATGCTTCAAAGAACTGAGTAAACATTGCTATTCTTCAAAGGCCAGGGTATCAACTCATCATTTAGTCTTATTCACAATGACACTAGTAAAGCCTTGAATGTATTTCTTTGGATGTTGTAACATAGAAGGCTAATGTAGGAAAACAATGATTCACACCTCTTGACAGCACAGTGTACTAAAGAGCTTATCCCTACCGCACACTGTATTCACACAATTTCATCTTTGAACTGTTGTGCTCCAGCATTTACGGTTTAAAAAAAACATTAATACATGTACAAATCCTTTGTCTAAGGTTGTATAAATATTCAACAGTCAATGAAATTTGTGTGTTTCTGCCTTTGCTTTTTATTATTCTTTTAATAAACTATATGTGCTTTGCTAATTGATTATCAACAGTAGTGGATGAACTATTCACATCCTTTACTTAAATTAAAATAACAAACTGTGAAAATACTCATTTACAACTAAAATCTCTGGATTCAAAATGTAAAAGCACTAAAGTATTCTCTGAACATTAACTAGCAGCTGTCAGATAAATGTGGTGCAGTTAAAAGTACTTAGGTTTGTACTTAAGTGCATTACTTGAGTAAACATATTAATAATCTGTGGTTTACAGTCTTTTGGATTAAAAGAGAACGCTGAACACAAAATCCTTTTCAAGAGTTTTAATAATTTACTAAAAAAGAGTGTAAAAGTAACAGATATCTCCCACTAAAGTGGATCTGTTTGATATTCAAAGTGATGACAAATGTGACAAATTTTTTGCAAACTTGCCCTCGTCTGTACATTTGTGTACACTTACTTGGCAATCCAACCTCTTGGCTGTAATTAAATGAGTTTTGTTCTGTATACTGTATATAAAAAAAAGCTCACAGCAAAAAAAATCATTTGATATGAATCACTTAAAAGTAAACCAACCAGCATGAAATGTACAGCTTTAAGAAATTCCAAAAAAACAGCTGAAAAGTGTATATATACAAACATGCTAGGAGTCTAACAAAGAGCAGACGGAGTGAAGCTGAAGAGACAGGCCTTTCTAATGGTTTGCTTGACATCATTTAGGAGAGCCAATGAAATAAAGCATCATTCTTAAATATTTAATAATCTTGCAATGTTGAAATACCATGATCTTCTATTGCCTATTTCAAGTTTTCTTTTGCAGAAGAGAAACACTTTATAAATATAGAGTATACTGTATCTCCTGCATCAATTCGTTTAATTTAAACTCATTAAATAAAAGGTGAAATGTTCAGTATCTGTATAAAATAAAATAAAAAACAACTAAAATGCATTTCCTTTAATTAATGTTCATACTGTGTCCACTTCTAAAGAGATGGTTGTGTCCATCACCCTTATCATTAAGTGCCTGCTTGGAAGAGGTAATATATATTTATGTATATACACACA
>NC_045748.1:18538181-18553202 GCF_008692095.1 Etheostoma spectabile | reverse complement strand
TATATATATATATATATATATATATCAAATTCTATGATATGATATAATTTGTATAAATATGGCATCTTTACAATTGCAATAAAATGACACTTTCTTTTAAAATTTCAGTTCCCAAGACAATTAACAGTCAATTGGGAAAAAGGCCTTGTTTAAGTTTATCATTTTTTCATTTTAAATATTAAAAAATAAGTCTCAATTCTTTGCAAATGTATGTCTTACATTATAAACAACACTTCTGTCTTAATGGGTCAAATATTTTCCATTGTGTTCATATCTACAACACTTTGGAAGGTGAGGGAACAAGTGCCATTAACAAATGCTCCCCCTGTGGAGTAAATGAGGACTGTCTACCCCTTTCAGAGTAAAGAGAAAAGATGAATTGACCGACTGCAAATCCAATGAAGCTCAAATGTGCAGTTCTATACAAAAATGTAAAAGCGTCATTAATATAACAAAGCTATGTGTTTGTGTTGTCATGCCACTTTGCTGGTTTTACAAATTGGAATTAGTGGATGTGGCCCTGCACAGACGTCCCATTTCACAGGTGAAGGTGTAAAGAGATTCTTCTCTGTAAATGTCAGATACTTCAAATTCCACTAAGAGGTGTAGCCCAAGTGGGATACGATGCTATTTTGATCAGGAGAAAGTTAACAGTGTGATATGTCAATAAAATGGGCATAGTTGGATGGATCCATCTGTTTTGCCCCCACAGAGAGTACCTGTAAATAACTGGCACAGGACCAGTTGTGAAGGTACCAAAAGTACTGGGTTTGCAGGGTGACGCAGTTTACAAGTGAAAGTTAAAGTTCTGTTTGGAGCTTTTCACTCTTCTTACTCTATACATTCCAGGCATGGGGAGGTCTGACATGCTCTGTCCTTTATCCACGTCTACCCGAAGCAACAGAAGAGCTCTGGTGCTCTCTGGTGCCCAGAAGAAGAAAGCGTAGGCACAGAGGAAATGAAGGTAACCATCAGTCCCCTAGAGTTTTCCTTGAAGTAGTTCACAGCTAAAGCATGTTCAGGATGGCATTGTACATTTGGATCAGTACAGCCAAGTGGACAGGCAGGCAGGACTGGCGATCTTGGGTGGCAGGGGTGCACGTCAACCAGGAGAGGGCGTTGTACTGCTCCAATACAAACCTGTGTTTGAATTTACAATTTTAGCGTTAAGAGTTAAGAGTTTGTAAGACATTCAGACTTTTTAAACATATATACATTTTATATATTCTAAAGGTTTATCCAGTGAATCCACCTTGATTTCCTTAATCCTAATAGTATGCACTAAAATCAGTTTTTCACTTATGATATTAAATATGTATTAAGTACCCCCTCGAAAACGAAATGTCACATCTCAAGGGGTTATTCCTAATAAAGAATTTCCTATTGGCAAAAAAAGGATCATAATTTTGTAGCATGTCATTTGATATACAATTGAAAATAAAAAACTATCGTATTTATTTCTTATGATAATATCTTCATAATTAATAAATTAATGAGATATTTTCATTTTATCAAGACAATTACAACAAGAAATACAAGTTTTTGTAATGTTATCTGAAACCCCCTATTATCAGCTTATATCAGTTATGATGCATATGCAAATGAGATAACAAATCACTTTAACACATAAACCTGCTCTTAGCACACATTGCAATTGCAAGAAAAATGCTAATGTGTTGTTAACTATGAGAATGTAAGTGTAAGACTTACTTGTAAAGAACAGGTATTTTAAATACATAGATCTATATCTACTACTACTTTATTAAGACCACTGGTAATAGACTTCAAAGGCTTCTGCCTGTTTTGTATTTGCCCTCCAGTAGCTGCTTTCTATAAAGCAGATGATAAAGAAATCTAAAAGGGACATGTGTTATGTATTTACCTGAGCACATCAGAGGTGGTCTTTGAGTCTAAGGGGTGAGGGTTCCTCTTAGTCTTGTCTGACACCAGCTCATCAGACTGGGCTATGGAGATGTGGTGGTGGAGGGAGGCCTGAAGTTAAGAAACACATGGCACGATGTCAAATGCAGAAGAATGCTTGGCTATAATGTAGTGAGCCGCTGTATGCACCTTTCATGTTTAATTACATTGTTTAAAGTACTTCTGCACAAATTCTTCTTTCTCTCTATCTATTTCTCACAACTAGAATAAGCTTTACTGGCTTTGTCATTCTCACCCACACAGCGTTTTGAGTACCTTGAGGAAGAGTGGACACTGGCTCTCAGCCTGCGGGCAGGAGGCCCAGAACCAGTGAGGAAGTCCATTTGCCTGTGCAGTGGAGACATAGTAGCCCAAAGCCAGCGGTTGCTGCTTCAGCTCTTCTGGTGGACTGTCCCTGGACAGTAGGCGCTCTCCCTGGCTCTATACACACAACGGAAAAGGACAGTTATTAATTAGAAACCTTACAATTCCGAGACTGATCACTGGCAAGAGTGTGTTGTCGTCCTTTAAGAAGAATAAAAACAAGGTAATGCATGAAAAGAGTACTGACCAAACTGATTACAAAGCTAATTAATATTGCATATTTATTATTAGTATTATTAAAAGACATCTGAAGATGTTCTGTAGTTCAGCAATTGCCATAAATAGATCTGCTTATTATTTGGTTTTCCATGGTTTAAACTGTTTTTGAAGGCAAAATTACTTGATGTCAATGGAGATGTTTCTAGGTTATAGCAGGCAATCCTTGTAGATCAAAACATATATTGTATACTGTAGTAAAGTACAGCACAATTTAGTTGTACATACAGCTACAGCAACACCATTCAAAGATATTTTGGGGCATTTTAGCCATTAATAGACAGGACAGCTGTAGACAGGAAAGGGAGGGGGAAGACATGCCACAAATGGCCGCAGGTCGGCCCCGAACCCATAGCCACTGCATCAAGGACTGAGCCTCTGCTCTACCAGGTGACCTAGCCAGGCACCCAGCAACACAATTTAAAGAAAAGAATTTCTGGTTTTAAAAGGTACTTTAAGCAAAGTTGGATGACGACACTTCTTGTTGAGTATTTTCAAACAAAACGAGGCTAGCTTGCCGCTCCTTCCTCCTCATCCCCTCCCCTGTCCCTCCCTTCTGTGCTTCTACACCCCCAAATCCTTCTTGTCGGTTATTGGCTGTATTGCTGGAAGACTCTTTGTGATGTTGGGTAGTGCAGGTTGTCAAAGTTTGTTTTTAGCTGGATTTTTTGGAGCCTGGGCTGTCTACAGAGACCACCTTTTTTACAGTGTGTTCAGGGGACAGGCAGCTAGCCTGTAGAAACATACACAACTGACATAAGTAAGCATAACAGTTACTTTAACATGTCATTGTACAATTACACGCTGTTCCCACAGTTTGTCAGTACTGAATGAAATGTTCTGTAATATAGTTTGTCAACATGTCTCTTCTCCTGAGCCTGAAAGACAAATTCTCTCTGTGTCTATTATATTTGGCAAAACAGTCATTCTGATTCGATAATATGAAGACTGCAGAAAAAACGCTCCCAAGCTTCAAAGAGCTTCAATAAAATAGTTCTGTAACAAACAGTTACAATACATAGCAATTAAAAGGTAGACCTCCTTCTTTTCTTTAAAAAAAATTATGTCTATAACGTAATGTGTAAATACAGTACCATGCCCTTTTCACATATATGCTATGTTATTGTTTTCCTTTGTCATTTCCTACAGCTCAAGCCACTGTAGGATTTTTTTTTTTTCACCGGCCCATTACTCACCTTGGTGTGCTGGAAATGTGATCCTATTCCCATCCCGGATGGGGAGCCCGGCGATGGCACAGGAGAGGTGTTGGGGGAAGGGTGGAGGTTCCCTGTTATCAGCATCATGTCATGGCCAATGTCGTTCTCCAGTTCATCAGGAAAGGGCAGATCGAACATGTCGTCTGTAGGAAAAAACAGAGATAAAAACAATGCCAGCATAGCCCAAATAAATTAAAACTTTGGCACTAACCCTAACCCTATTAACAACGACACAGCTCCAGTTGGGAGTAATTTCCCACCAACACAATTAATATTCCCACAAAGGGGCCCAATGTAGTCCAAATCTAGAACTTCATCAGGTTTTGCACAAGCCATTTGTGACTGTGGGTAGAGATGTTGTAGCACAAAGATGCCACCTGTTGGTACAAAATATTATATCCTAACCATTTTAAACAAGGGCATTGTTTGAATCATGTCTCAAGACACAATAAGTAATCTTGGAACTACAGTATGACTATTATCATTACCATTATTGTCCTCGGTAGGGTAGGAGCTGGGTGCCAGCTGGGTGGTGGCAGAAGTTGGGAAGACTAGGATGTGTGTACAGGAAGCATCCTGAGGAGTGTTCAGCTGCGAGGTCTGCAAGTTCAGAGCAGTGCTGCGGCCAAACACTGAGCCCATGGTGACTGCATCTGGACACATAGAGAAACACTGTAAAGGTGACGTGTCTATTTTTTCTGGGTGTAACGTCCCTAGAAAACTCTTTGAAAGATCTGTGTTTAAATTAGCGGTAAATTATTATTAGTAAGACTATTTATCTGATTTCAAACTCATTTACAGTTTTTCTTATCTGCAATTATGTAGCTCATTTTGTAGTTGTCAATGTGAAACTAAACTAAACATTACAGTGTACTGCAATTTCTGATATTATTACAGTTGTTACAGTTTCACAGAGTTGACAGGCTACTTACCAGGCATGATCACAAAGGAACCTTGTGGCTCCATGGCTACCAGGCAGGCACTGAGGATGCTGGGAGAGTCAGCAGCTGATATCCCACACATACGACAAGCCTCCCTCAGCTGGCGTCCTATTGAATGGAGGGAATGCTCCCCAAGGAGTGAGCTCCAGTCTGGTTGAGAGAGGGTGGGAGGTGCACGTGCAACGGAGAAAAGAAGATAAACACAGAGATATACACACAGATATGAAAATAAGTCGATCATTCTCTAAATTATATGTCTTGACAGTTATGCTGTGATTGTCTATTATTCTGTCATAAGCACACTGAGGAAAATTCCCAACTAAGTTTGCAATACAGTATTGACTTTGTTCTATAAATGTATGTATTATAAATGGCTATTAGGAAAGGGACAAAGAGAATAGCTAATATCAGTCACAGTTTATGCTGTATGAATGGCCCTACTAACTGCCTTGTCTTTGCTTAAAGCAGAGACAAAATTAACACTCATTTTTATTTGCCAGTATATGCACACTGGAAAAACAAAGTGGTTATAAAGTAATGTTGGATTCACATTAAAATAATTAAAAACAACCTAAATGATAATGGTATCTTGCAACAAAGGGAACTCTATATTTCCTCTGCACATAACTAATCTTTAAGTCCTATTAATCAAGACAAACATGGTTTCTTCGAATGGACATAACTCACCTTTCAGCTCCCCGTGCCCCAGTCTGCCTAATCGACCAATCACAATCCTCCATGGCAGTGAGGTCATCTGGATGATGCCAATACACCATTCCAACAGCTTCTGTAGTCCCATCTTCCTGGCTGAAACTTTGGGACGCCGCAATCTGAAGTCGGAAAAGAATACGTAGGCAATCAGATTATTGTCTCATACAAACAAAAGCAGAACAATAAAAAAAAAAGGACAACTGTGCACAGAATTAGGACGACTTTTCCACACCTGTTGGGTACATCTATGTTGATAATGCTGGTCTCCAGGAGCTCCCCCTGCTGGTCGGTGCAGGACACCAGGATCCAGCGCTGATCGTGTGATAAGCAGTATCCAACAAAGAGCACATTATATTTGGCAGGAAGCTCTGCCCATATCTCGCCTGCTTCTGGCTGCTTCGGACGGGTTGGACCAAGGATAAATGGGGGAGTGTACAGCTGCAGTGGGCTGGGATGCTGGAGGAGTAAAATTCAGATTTTAAGACAAAAAAGTGGATTAATATGGGAATGTAGTATATTACACATTTTTTTAGTGGAAAATACGACAAAGTTGCTCTAATTCCATGTTTCCTACTTCTGGACTCTTAAGTACAGCATTGACAGTGGAAACCGGTCCAAAGCCAGTCAAGGACTTGATGTGTGTTTGTTGGGGCAGCAGACGTCTGCATTGGGAGTAACAGGAGAAGGACAGGGAGCGCAGCTGTTGCAGGTAGAAATGGCTCTCCCCACTGGCCGGCTGAAGAAGGTATTGGCATGGCACCACCTTAGTAAGACACATTAAGATGGAAAGATAAGATGATGATTACAAGAGCAAGTTTAATTCTGTCCAGTGTAAGAATCTAAGTCTTCCTACCTGTAGCACCAGTGCCGGTCTTATTGTCTCCGGCAAAGTCTGTAGCATCTCTGTATAGCAGCGAAGAAGCCCTAATAGCCAAATGCTGCTGGCCTCTACCTCGTCAACCTCTTCTTCCTCTCCCCCTTCATTTCTCGCTCCACTTGAGCACAGAAAAGCATCCACAATATAAATAACAATTGCTGGTGGGTTGGCATGGCTCTCCATTGAGTCACCCACAGTGGGGATGCCGATCCTAGACTGCTCAGCAGTGCTGAAAGAGAGCAGGAGTTGAAAGAAGTTGTACTATAATTGTACTAGTTTTAAATGTGTTGGGCAGAATTTGAGTTGAGGTAATTTCCTTAATAATTTGGGTCTTACAGTTCAGGGGTTTCTGCTGGTGTGTTGGTTGATGGTGTTGCACTGGAAGGCCCTTTAATGTCGCTGCTTGCCCCTTGGGTTGTCGAAGCGTTTCCTGAACTGACAGTCCCCGGAGCTTGTTCACCATCAGGGCCCCAAGCTTGAGGCTGCCCGGATGAGGTGGGCTGGGTTGAGGATGCAGGGTTTAAGGGAGCCTGGACTTTGGGAGGCAACAGAAGATTGCTGTCCAAAGGTAAGACTGACAGCCGGGGACCTGCATGAAAGAAAACAAGTTCATTAGCAGTGCCTGGTTCATTTTATTTATTAGATCAGATTAGTTTCAATATACTCACCAAGCTGCTGCTTGCAGGCGTAAGCGTAAAGTTTAAGTTTGCTGAGGTTGTCCGTGTGCTGCTGTCCAACCCAGGGTCCAGTCACCCACTGGTCCACATCCAGCTCCTCCAGCTTTTCTGGCTCCACTTCTTCCCCCACATGCACAAGGCCATCCCTGGACACCTGGGCTAGAGGACGGTGCTTCCCTAGACGGCACGTCTGAAAATAGAATCAAGGCTACTGTTCATTCTCTTCACTTATCACATTATATCACAATAAATGTTGATATTCTACAATGCTTCTGATTCAGAATCCACTCTCTTACCTCGTAAACAGCACTGAGCTCCTGGAAGAAGGCTCGGGCTGCGGCCAGCAGAGAGGGGCTATTGGGACACAGTACTACATATGCCACATCCCGCTGCCCGCCATAAGGCTCCAGCAGCAACTTCTCCCAAAAAGTTAACGCCAAAGGGGACAATGCCAAGAACTCCCTCTCCCGGTCATAGCCCAGTAACACAGTAGGAATGGGCAAGGGCTCTGGTGACTCCTCCGAACCTTAAACAAACAGAAATAGTACCATGTTTGGTTGGCTACAGTATAACGATGACTTAAGTGTAAATTTCACACTATCACAGGTTACAGCAACAATCTAAGACAGGGAATTAGTTTTCTGCTTAAAAACAATGAATATATTGACTCACCGTAGGAGCCTCTCCCGGCCATCTTATGGAACTGCTGCCAGGTGAGTGGACCCTGAACATGCTGGATGTTTTCCCAGGTTCGTCCTGTTCTCTTCTTCTGGATAGCATCCTGCAGGAAAGGCTGCAGAGACAGCAGTATACGGACCATATCCTGGGACGACAACATGTTCATGTCCACCACTGTGGAGATTGGCACACACGCACACGCACACACACACACACACACACACACACACACACACGTTAAGATGATTCTATACAAAAAAGAAACAAATAAAACACATATAGAACACATGGATACATAGTTAAGATAACACAAAGGCAGGTAGACATACATGAAAATAGTTCTCTCACCAAAGATCTGTAAAGTAGGACTTTATTAAAGGGAGTTTATCACACACATCTTATCCCAATGATGCATTCATTTATTTTTATTTTCAAACCCTTGCATGTCAAATCATGCCTCTTACCATTTGTGTGTGGCCAGGAGTGAAGTGCGGTACTTCTAACAACAGCTGGATCTACTTTCCCTCCTGTGTGGTTATCCACATACTGCAGTCCCTGTTCCAAGGCATTGTAACAGTCCACACAAGCATCACTTCCATCTGCCCACTGCTTTTCAGACATCCAGCTTTGAAGCAGTGCCCCCTTGCGGCCATGACAGGAACAGCTGAGGGGGAGATGCAGTGACGCCAGGGAAGAAATTGGTTGGGAGCAGTGCTCCTGCAGAAGGATCATGACTAACGGAGAGGTAGGGGCAGCGTCCTGCGGCCGCTTGGCCCTGGGGTCACCGATAGCTGGGTCCCGCCGGCAAAGAGCCAGCCTCCTCTCGGCCGCCCGGCCTACCTCAGAAGTCCGACCGTAAATATCCAGCTCATCTTCCAGAAAGAGGCCTGTGCCATGGGCCAGCCGCCTGTTCACAATAGCACTGAAGCCACACATACAGCGGTACTGATCTTCACAAGTGGAATCAGGGATATAAACCCCCACATCTGCACCTTTGACATTCATATTGCAGGCACAGATACAGCAACTGTCAAAGTTCCGATCCTTGAAGACATTGAGGACGGAGTCTGAGAGCAGGAGGATGGCGTACAGGCTGTGGGCCTCAGGCAGGGAGGGTCCTGGTCGAGCTAGGGGCTCCACAGAGCTAAGAGGCAGGCTAGTGGAAGGCGTGGAGACTGGTGAGCTGAGCTCAGTACCATCCTGCTTCACCGAACCCTGCCCAGAGCTTGCAGCGTTAATACCCCGTGGTGTACGAGGTGTTCGTGGAGTGGGGACAGAAAAGCGGGGTGTGGCAGGAGATGGGAGGATCCCAGCAGTGGTACCCACAGAGGCAGTGGTGGCATTCATCTGGCCATACTCCTGGTCCGTGAGGGTGTTGACACTAGGCATGTTTCTGGAAAACAAACACACATTGAAGGAAACAAAAAGTTTTTTTATCTTTTTTTTTTTTAAATAAAAAAACAAAAACAAAATCATGGACATCAGAGATCTCTCTGACTGTTTGTCACAAAAGCTTGTCATTGCTGACTACTCACGTGTATCCGTCTCTAAGGAAAGTAGCATTTTGGGGATGCATGACTGGGAAATGCTCCATTTTGGGCATGAGGGCCCAGGATGGACGATAATAGCATTGCTCAGGAATCTTGAGTGGTGGTAGACTCTGGCTTGGTAGGCAGAAGAATGGACCAAACATGGAGGAGCCTATTTGTGGCTAGATACAGAAGAAATCATGGAAGAATATAAGTTTATCATTTAGTACCATAGACAAAAACACAAAAAAGTAAATAGGGAGATCTATCATTTGGTGACATATATATATATGAGAGTTGCAATTTAACTATATTTGATTCACATCTCTGGACTATACAGGCCATTTAACTAAACTAAAGTCACCGCCATGGTCTTAAAGGATACGGCTGGCATTAATCTAAATTTTTCTTACTGTCATCAATCACACAAAAAAGAACAAAAATATTTAAAAAAATTTAAATCAAATCACAAATATATAATTTAATTTTCTAAAAAGGCAGAGTAGTTTCTTTTAAAACGTTGGCCAATGTAGTTTTTAGTAAATGTTTCTCAAACATAGGTAAACTGTTAAAATTTACTGTGTCAATATTTTGGCTTCAGAGTAAAACGCATTTAGTACACCGTGTATTTACAACACCAGGACAGTGTATGTGGGATGGACATAAAATAAACTACAGCACCCATGTTTAAGGAACATGTCAGCCAGTGTAACAGTGTGGCTTGTAATGCCATATTTTAGCCAAGCCATCAACATATCACAAAAGAAAGTATCCAGTTTTGGTTTTTGTTTATGTGCCCATGCCATCCTTTTGAAATTTAGCTTGAGAAAGTCTGGCAAACCTCCTCTGACCACCCTCATTTAGAAAGTGATATTCCCCACACCAACTAATGGTGAATACACATTAGTTATATAGCACATCCCAATCTAAATGATAGAAGCTGTGGTACAATACAAGGAAAATCTATCACATCTGGAGCTAACACTCAGTGTTCATTTATTTACTTAGATTCAATCAATTCTAATGCTAAATTGAACTTTTTTAATTTCTGTTTGCATGTTTTATGCAACATTGAGTTGCAACAGTCTTTGTTGTTTGTACTGACGAGCAGATGCACCTAATAGTGGCCACTATTATTAACATTTCCCAGCTGCAATCAGTACAGCTGTCTGTCTCACAACATTGAGATAGCTAATTAGCGAGCTACAGGTGTCAGTGAAAAATTCCAACATGAGGTGTGAGCCTGACCAGCTGCTAGTCAGTCTACAAGTCCTTGTATTGACTTCCAGTGAATGAGAGTTTTAAATGGATAAAACTAATTTATGAAAGTAATTAAAGTCCAAGTCCCTTTTCCCATTAGAGTAATTTCCTCAGTTCACGCTTTAACGTATGACGCACAAAGCTAAGTATGCTGCTATATGTGCTGTTAATTAGGGATCAAGCCACTTCTCCTCACTTTGATATCCTCCTGCCTGGGACTGGCCATGCCCTCCTCAATGTCCATCCTGTATTCAATAAACTGGGTGGAGGCTAAAGGCAGCAGGTGGTCTGCCGCTCCGCTGGGCGCTGGGGGCTCTTGGCTCGGGGTGTCACGATACGTCATGATGGGAGAGAAGGCTGGGTGTTGCTCTAAAGAAGGTGGGGTGGGAAACATCCTCTGAAGGTCTGCTACTGCTGAAAGGAGACAGGCATGGACAAAGAGATGAAGAGAGGAGTAGGAGAGGGAACAATTTAATTTACACAGCTGTGATGGTACCATCCATAAAAAAACTGTAGTTAGACAGAAAAGTTTTAAACTAAATACTCATCAGAGTGACTCACTTGATGGATAAGGAACTGCAGCTCTCCCTTCTTTCCCCAGAGGGCGATCTTCTGTTGATACTGGTAGTTTGGTTGAGTGCTGGTTGGGGTAAACAGTCTATAAATTATTACACATAACATTAGAGGATGTATTATATTTATACAATATTTTTAACTTCAGAATATTAAAGCATAAAACATAATGGATGGTGAGAGAAGTATACTAATATCTGTGTCTGTGTTATCACTAAACCCTTAAAATGCTAATTATATGTTTGCTAGAACTAATACAGCAGATGAGTCTGAGAGTATGTCTTACATGCCGTTTGTTAAAAAAATAAAAATAAAAATATATATACATGTAAGAATATAATATGTAAACTGTGATGCCTCACCCCCAACTCTTCCTCATCTTCATCAAATATGTTGTCTAGATCAGAGATGTTGACCACCAGATCTTTTTCTCTGGTCAGAGAAGGGTTGGCTTTGGCAGCTCCGTCATCCTGACCTGATTCATCTAAAATAACACAAACAACTTCGGAACAATGGCTCCAAACTACCATGGACAATTTCACTCTGAAATATGGGCATGCTGTTGATGGCGGGGGCAGCTATGTCCTACCTGATTTTGGAGCTGAGTTAAAAATGGACATTGCATCTTTCCCATCCGACAGTGCTCCATTGCTGGTGATTTCTTCTCCCTGAAAGACGAATTATAAGAAAAGAAGAATAGTCTCAGATCAATTCCAGTCCTTACCCTAACCCTAAAGCCAGGAAACGCTTAAAAAAAAAAAAAAAACATAAATATGATGTGTAACATGCTGCACAATGCATATATGCATTGTGTTGTCCTACCTTGGCCTTTTTGCTGGGCTCTCGTCCTTGAGCCTTTAACCTCTTGGAAGAGGAGAAAGTGTACTCAATGTCTCCTTCCTTAAAGTCATAGGGATCATCCCCAGGCTCCCGCAGTGCCTCCACACCTGGCTGCTGAAACAGGCCTAAAGTGTGGATGTGGTCCCTCAACCTATCCTCTGAGATTTTAAATCTCTTGTGCGTCTGTGTGTATAGTCTGAAGGAGAAAAAGAGACAAATGCATTTAAAGAATTAAAGAATTTGTAGCAGGAGGAGTTAATTTATTCTTTCTTTCTTTCTTTCACACAGAGGCTCCAGTACCACCTGACAAAGGTAATAGTTTTTTTCTTGATGCTTGTGTCTTGTATGACTAGCTCAGGTAGCACTATCCGATGTTTCCGGATGCTTACAATCTGTATTCTTAGCTACTCTCTGCTGTTCCTCTCCCACTTGCACCTAACATTTTGCAAAACACTGATATGTCTCTCTCTTGCTTCTGTTATTTAAGATAATGTTTTGGGCATTTTGGCCTTTAATTGATAGGATAGTTGTAGACAGGAAAGGAGGGAGTGAGAAGGAAAAGAAATGCAAAAAAGGGCTGCAGGTTGGACTAAAACCCTGGGCCGCTGCGGTAAGGACTGAGCCTTGGTACATGGGGCGCACACTCTACCATGTGAGCTACCAGGGAGACCCTCTCTCCTACCTCTTTAGCGGAGTTTCCTCAGTTGCTGTCTCAGTCTTGACTTCCTCTAATTTATCAGCAGGGAGTTCACAGGGTCTGTAGTCCGTCTTATTAGTCCTGGGAGTCCTGAAGCCTCTCCACCAGCTGGCTCCATTTCCTCTCTGCTTAAGCAGAGCTGTATACACAGCTGTCTCGCTGGTAATCAACCCCAACCCTGAAGCCCCATCTTGACAGACAGGCATATCCAGAGGTCCATCTAAGACCTCTGGGTCCTGCACTCGTGGGTGTGGGCTGAGTGTGGGCGGAAGTGGAGACATTGGTGAATGGAGAAGGGATTCAGGGGCTTTTCTGCCATTGGAGAGAGATTTGGGATACTTGCAACTTGACAGAGTGGCCAGAGGCTCCAAGGATGGCTCCAGAGCCACAAGACCCCCGAGCTGGGGCCCTCCGGAGGAATCCTGTTCCAGAGAGGTCTCCTGTGTGACTGACAGACGGTGGTGGAAGGGGATCATGGCTGGCCTCTTGGACTGTTTGTCAGCCTTTTCTGTCTTATCACTGGTCTTATGTTTGGGCAGCGAGGGAGGGTATAATGACGGCCCAGAGGACTGAGTGGGGTTGGCACTAGTCTGGGGGTTGGCAGTGGATGTGGTGGTCAGATTCAACTTCTGCTGCTTCAATCTGTAACAAAAACAAATAGGTTAGAAAATAAAATAAATGAAAACCCTCTGAAGAATCTGTTTTAAAGAAGTTACAATAGCAATGTTGCTTTAATGTCACAATGTCTTTTGAGTTTTTGAAACGTCCACACCTATATTCCTTCTTTTAACTAATTTAAAAGACTACCAGGTCCCATTCATTGTCCTCATTTGTCTCTTTTCTGCTCAGCTATTTTAGTAATTAATCCAAACAAGTTGATTTAGCCTACTATTTAAATGTATAAGTTATCTTTTTTCTTATACGACAGGCTTAATGTTTTTTGTCATACCTTGATAGTTTTAACTGCTGACTCTACAGTCATCTTCAGAAGAGTCACGTGATGTTGCTGTGACGTCTACTGTTTGTGTGATATATTTAGTTTGTGTCATTCCACCTGTGTGATGGAATGACGCTGTGCCGTCTGTCCCTGCTGTCTGGGGGACCGTCAGGGGGGGCTCCAGTGCCCATTTCCCTGGGGGGTCGTTGGACAGAAGGGAGGAACAGTGTCATTCCATCACACAGGTGGAATGACACAAACTAAATATATCACATCAACAGTAGACGTCACAGCAACGTAACTGAAGATGACTGCAGAGTCAGCAGTCGAAACTGTCAAGGTATGACAAAAAACAAGAAAAAGGAAAAAAAAGATCACTTATAAATATTAGTCATTGTTTTATTTAAGTGTAGATTGTAATAGGACACTTGGAATTGCATTAATTACAGCATTTTACTACAAATTACATTAAGTTTTTTGTTTCTCATACTGTATAAGATGTTGACTTAAATCAAAAACTTTTCATATGCGCATATGCTTTGCAAAAGGTTTTAAAATAAATATGTCTTATGTAAAAGACATGAAAGCTCAGATACTGAACGTGTATAATGCTGATACTGAACAGCTTGGGTGCAGCTCTGTGGTACCTGGAGCAGCTGCAGGATGCTCTTGCTCCCAGATCTTTAAAGTCCCACGTGGTTACTCCATTTGGCACTTCCTTCTTAGGCGTCACGTCACTTGGCGAATTTGATCTGCAGGGAACAAACAGATCTATGAGTGCCCCAGCTTAACTGCATCACTGCACTACCATAATAAACACACTAAGCAGGAAACAATCTCTGTGATGGTTTGAACTTACACGTGCTGAGGCTGGTTGAGATAGCACTCCCTCCAGGCCTGATGGACTACCTGACGGGTTAGCTTCTTCGCAGAATGCTTTGGGCTGATGCTGGCAACCCCCATGTTGCTGTCCGATGCGGGGACACTGGAGACGGAGGTCACAAAGCCGCTGTCCGCTAAAAATATAAAGGGTGGAACAGATGTCATAATGCAGCATAAGCACAGGATTACATGCATGTATAATGTTAAAATTTCCTACAGGAAGGTGTGTATGTGTGTGTTTTTGTTACCTGAGCAGGGCTGCTGCGGTGACGTTGGCGGTGTTAGCGGCACACTGCAGAGGTTTGGTTCCCTGCTGAGGCCCTGAGCTGCAGGAACAGGTGGAGGCTGCTCCACTGGTAGGTCCCCCTGGGCTATCAGCACTAAGGCAGCTGGGTAGGTCATCCTTACTCCACCTAAGAAGATGAAAAGAAGGGCCTTATTCACTGTTATGAAACAATGGGACGGCCACTGCTCATTTTTAATGGCAAGGTTTATTGAGCACCATCTTAAAGCAGTTTTATTTAAGTATGCAATACCCACAGAACAATTGTTGGGCCAACCTATCATTCATTTATATTTTGCTAAAGAAAAGGAATTAAATACAGCAGCTACAGTGGGGCTTGAAAGTTTGGGCACCCCAGGTAAAATGTGTATTAATGTGCATAAAGAAGCCAAGAAAAGA
>NC_045748.1:18537944-18538171 GCF_008692095.1 Etheostoma spectabile | reverse complement strand
AAATCTCCAATAGGCATCAAATGACAGATTAGACATTTGTATAATATGTCACAAAAAGATTTTATTTCCATCATTTACACTTTCAAAATAACAAAAAATGGTGTCTGCTAAAGTTTGGGAACCATGCAGAGTTTATGCCCAGACTCATTTGATCTTGCCCCAACAATGAGCACCATAAGTTCTTCTAAGCAATTGTCTAGAAAACTGAAACTGAAAATAGTTGACGC
>NC_045748.1:18537828-18537934 GCF_008692095.1 Etheostoma spectabile | reverse complement strand
ACAAAGCAAGAGAAGGCTATAAGAAGATTGGAAAGCGTTTTCAGATCTCAATATCCTTTGTTCGGAATGTAATTAAGAAATGGCAGTCATCAGGAACAGTGGAAGT
>NC_045748.1:18537712-18537818 GCF_008692095.1 Etheostoma spectabile | reverse complement strand
TCTGGAAGACCAAGAAAAATATCAGACAGAACTGCTCGCAGGATTGTGACAAAAGGAAGTCAAAACCCGCCTTTGACTGCACGATCCATCCAGAAAGACCTGGCAG
>NC_045748.1:18537326-18537702 GCF_008692095.1 Etheostoma spectabile | reverse complement strand
TGTGGTACACCATTCCACTATAAAGAGATACTTGTATAAATATGGTCTTCATGGAAGAGTCATCAGAAGAAAACCTCTTCTACGTCCTCACCACAAAAATCAGCGTTTGAAGTTTGCAAATTAACATATGGACAAGCCTGATGCATTGTGGAAACAAGTTCTGTGGACCGATGAGGTTAAAATAGAACTTTTTGGCTGGAATGAGCAAAGGTACGTTTGGTGCAGAAATGGCACAGAATTTAATGAAAATAACCTCTGTCCAACTGTTGAGCATGGGGGTGAATCATTCATGCTTTGAGGTTGTATTGCAGCCAGTGGCACAGGGAACATTTCAGGAGTAGAAGGAAAAATGGATTCAATAAAATTTCAGCAAATT
>NC_045748.1:18536995-18537316 GCF_008692095.1 Etheostoma spectabile | reverse complement strand
ACTTGATGCCATCTGTGAAAAAGCTTAAGTTAAAGAGAGGATAGCTTCTACAAATGAATAATGATCCTAAACACACCTAAAAATCCACGGTGGATTACATCAAGAGGCGTAAACTGAAGGTTTTGCCATGACCTTCACAATCTCCTGACCTCAACATAATTGAAAATCTATGGATAGACCTTAAAAGAGCAGTACGTGACAAACAGCCCAGAAATCTCAAAGAACTGGAAGACTTTTGTAAGGAAGACTGGGCAAAGATACCTCAAAGAAGAATTGAAAGACTCTTGGCTGGACACAAGAAGCGTTAACAAGCTGTGATAC
>NC_045748.1:18536878-18536985 GCF_008692095.1 Etheostoma spectabile | reverse complement strand
GGGGGCAGTACAAGGTATTAACTCTCAAACTTTTGCAGAAGTCATTTTTTTGTTTTCTGTTATTTTGAAAGTGTAAATGATGGAAATAAAATCTAACTTTTTGTGCC
>NC_045748.1:18514819-18536856 GCF_008692095.1 Etheostoma spectabile | reverse complement strand
GTCTAATCTGTCATTTGATGCCTTTTGGAGATTTTTTCCATCTTTTCTTGGCTTCTTTGGGCACATTAATACAAATTTTTACCTGTCGTGCCAAAACTTTTGAGCCCCACTGTATATACTATATGCAATGCACTTGCTCCTTTCCTATCAACGTGATCACGTACATTCACTGCTCATATGAAACATATAATCTTAAATCCCTTCACACTTACTTCTTTACCTCTTCAGGCAGAAAAGACTTTTCTTCTTAGACGTAAAAGCCACTGGCATGCATAGGAGTTCTGATTATAATCAGGTCAAACCAACGCTAAGGGATCAGACTGATTAGACAAAGCTGTTAGAGTACCTCCCTGGGGGCTTTTTCCTTCACTTCCCTATCTTCCCTTTCTGTCTTTACTGCTCCCTCTTCCCTTCCAGTCATTTCCCCCTTTTCACTCTGAGATGTGATAAAAGACTGTGAGGATCATTGCAGCCAAACTATACTTCAATAGCACCCCATCCACTAATACTTCAGCTCAAGCTGCCTATATGGAGACAGAGGGTTCCACACTCTTTAAAAATCCAACAGACATGTTGACTTTTTCCATACCTACAATGACCTCCAGTGCCGCGTGACAGTTTCGATTGTAGGCTTGGCTTGCTTCTTCTTTTTCCTTTTCCCCAATTCCCTGTTTCTGCTGAAGTACTATAGGGTAGAAGTAGCTCCACTCCTCCATCAGCTTCCGTGCCGCTGGGTCACTCATTTTGTAAGCCTGTCCTGTTAGAGTGCCGCTCAGGCCGTATGGACTTAGGATCACTGCAGATGGATAAAACAGAGTAGAAGAATGGTGCATAGCATGGTGTAATCAGCAACCTTAAATCTTGTCATTAACTTTGCTTTATTTCATTATATTGTACAGAATAAAAACACTGAGGAGGTTAATAAAAAATACAAATGAGTTTGCAGAAGGTTGCCCATAAGTAACGATACGTAATCGTCAATGCTGTTTTGTATTGCTGGAATACAACTAAGTATATTTACTCAAGTACTGACCATGAATACGATTTTGAGGCACTTATACTTTACTTTCATATTTACACTTCAGACTATTTAATACTACTATTCAGAGGGAAATAGTTTACTTATTTCTTCACTACATTGATCTTTAGACACTATTTTACAAATTAAGGTTTTTACAAAGAAAACAAGTATATACAATTGTTCAAATTAACTCCACCTTGACCAAACACTTCTAATTACACATTACTGTAATACAGCAGTATATAAAAGCATTACATTCATATGGGCTATATCTCTCTATTGAGTATTTTTACCTTTGATACTTAATTATTTTCACTTATAGTGGAGAGTTCATACAATGTGGTAATGCAAAAGAATCTGAATTTGTCTTCAATTTTTTGATAATTGCATATCATGTTTTGTAAAATATGGCATGGTGTCTTGTACATGTTCATCAGTAATATAACACATTTCTGGTTGTACTTCTTGCAGCGCATGTTCCTTACTGAACATTTTTGTTTTGTTCAGTGTACAATCAATAGGCAAAAAACAATGGCTTTGTGGTTGTACCTTGTACTGGCGAGATGGAGGTCTGTGCGAGGCGGATGTGGTGTTCTGTGATGTGGTATGCAGGCTGGTGCTGAGCGATCTCCACACTCGTGCACACGTTGCTCTCCCCGTGGAGGAAGAAGGAGAAGGAGCATGATAGGTGTTCACTGGGGACAGAAGGCAGTAATGGCTTAGAGGATGAGACCACAGAACAGTACAGCAATGTATTCTGTGTGTGTACAGTGAGCTGATTATAGAAAGATGTGAACACAATCTTTCACACCATGAAACATTGAATTAATGGCTGTATGAGTTTGCACTGAAACACTGAACATTTGTCCAACTTCATTACATGTACATTTACCTTCACAACATGATTGTATTTGAGATTTAAATAGAATCAAAAAATTACACTTAATTATGTTAAGACTTGAGATTAAACAAACCCATGAATCACATCTATTGAAAAACAAATGCACAACATGAATATCTTTCGGGCAGCGGCATGACAGATGATGAGTGCTTTTCTCCAAACAGCAATTTAGAGAACAACACTCAGAATGTGTCTTTGTAAAAGCCTTGCTAAGCTCTACCTACATTGATCATCTTCATCATTTCCCACACAGGCTCCTTATTGCAGGTATAAATCCTCATTTGCTCATGACTGATCGTGGTGACTACATGTTTACATCCGCGGCGCTCTCTTTATTATGCAGCCCAGGCATGGTTCATCAAGCATTGCTCCTTTTTTAATCACAGAGGAGTAGTTGCTGGAGCCTTATTGCAATCTACATACCAGTGGGCGTGCTGGACATCATAACCTACCAAGATGGCTCCACTGATGTATATTTTTAATCTATAAAGCTCCTTGCCACCTTGGTTTGTATATATCACACTGACAATAAAGTCAGCAGGTACTGTAATCTCAATGCGATTACCCTGTTGCCTATGCAATATCTCCTTTGACCTGAGGGAGCTGGGCCACCATTTGAGCTGTAATGGATCATCAAATTCAATCAAATGGCCAGTTCCACAGTCACTCATGGGCAGAACTAAACACAGTCTTGTGGGAGCCAAAGATCTTGTGGCATTGACCGTGGCAGCCTCCAGATGGCGCCGGGGGCACCCAATGAGGGAAGAAGACAATTTTCTCTGCTTCATAAACATTCCTTGTGCTAAAAAACATACCCTCATAATAACAGGTGGTTTGAACACAATGATGCATAGTCACAGCAGGAAAAGCACATACTGTACAAATGCATCCAGAAGCACACTGTCGCCTTCGCACCCACAGGCACACACTCTCTCTCAGAAAAACACAGCACTATAGTCTATCATCTCCACAATTCACATCTGTACAACACATGAGTTAAAATGCTTTCAATGTCACTGGCCTCAAACTTTGTCCTCAGTGCATCATTACAACATATCAAAAGCTACATATAGCTGCATGCAAAAGCTCAGGGGAACAGCTACAAGTCAAGAGTACCAGTCCAGCTAACTGACATACAGTTTATGTACAGTGATTGTGTACATTGATAAACTGTATGTCTTTCAGTTATGTTCTGGCTGCACTGTATACTAAGTAAGGCGGTGAAATAAAGCATCCATTAAAATTATTTCCCATTGTATTAATAATTCTGTTGATATAGTAATTATATATTTTTATGAGATGTGTGGCACTGATCCGGATTGATGTGTGGACAAAAATACGGCACCCTAAAGCCCCCTCGTAAAAACGGCAGCTCTGGCAAAATAGCAGCAAATCATTGTTGGAAATCATCTGTTTTCTCTTTGTATCCTTGTCTGTCTTTCGCCGTCGTAAAATCCGACAGCAATCCATCTGAATTAGTGGCTGCTGGATACTTTTGATATTTCAGCTGGGATTACTGTGTGCTAGTAAATAATTATTCACCTTGGTGCTCTCAATTAAAATCTACCTGAATTATTACAAAGCAAAGCTTATAAAGGCTACGGATGAACATTATCCAAGCGATTACAAATAAACAAACATTTAAAAAAAGAACACTAAAAAAATTGTACAGTAGGCTGACGCAGCTGGGAGATTGATGCTCCCTGTCCTTTTACAAAGGGCATTTTTCTGCACAGTAAGCGGGTGTGAGTGTGTGGACACACTGGGCTTCTTGCATCCTCCGGGGACATATGTGCACCTGGCAAGGGTGTGTGTGCGTATTTGTATGTATGTGTGTGAGGACAGCGGACAAAGATGTGAGGCAGCTGTGTGTGCTGCTGGGCTGTATGAGTACAGGTATTAATAAATGAAGAGGAGTGATGGCTGAGACTTGCCTCAGGGCTGGCAGTACTGGAGAGATAGAGAGGAGGCAGAGAAATAGGAAAGGGGGGTTGAGAAAAAGAAGTGAGGAGGAAGAAAGGAAGGAAGAAGAGCAGAGTTGAAAGAAGAACAGCAACAGAAGATGGAGACATAGTGAGGTAGAAAAGAAGATGCATGAACAAGACCTAGACGGAATGGGAAAATGGAAGGATAAAGAGGAAATTAGGAGGACAAGGAAGTAAAGATACAGCGTAATATGAGGAGTGAAAGCAAAATGAGTGTGAGAGAAAGGGGAGGAGGTGAATAATTCAGTGCCACGCACTGCAATTGCTGCACACATATCGATGAGATCAGAGATTTTAATGGGTGGCTACTGAGCACAATTTTATGAGGAAATCAATCAGGGAATGTAGAGCGGACAAACAAACACCAAACACACACACAACACACACACACACACTACACCACACACACACACACACACACACACACACACACACACACACACACACACGTATGAGTGTGTCCATTTCATTTGGCTTCATATGCAGAGCTAAGCTTATATGTACAGTGAATAAATATTAAAAACAGTAAATTGTAGGCTATTGGCTATCATATCTGTGCAAATTACTATGGTATGCATGTAGAGGGAGGCATACATTCACGCAGATAATCCCACAGTTAATGTAACTAACAACATGTAAACACAATGTGCATCACGCGCATGTTTGAATGCCACAAAGCGACTGTGTAGGGGGTTCATGTGGCATTGTCTCTTTACCCCATCACAACGCCACCAGCCAGCCAGCAGGGGAGCTGGTTAATGCCCGACATGCATCATGGACTTGACACACATGCATCTGTGTGTAAAATCACATGCACACAAAATAACAATGGTTATCTCGGTTGTGGGGATGCTCTCATGTCTAACCCAGTGGGAGGAAAAAATAAAACAAGATTAGAGTTAGAAAGCAATAAACAGGACAAGAAAAAAAAGACATGCACACAAAGCTTTTTCCCAGCAAGGTTAGAGGCACCTAAAGCCCACAATGTGATAACTGCATTTAGATATCATTAACAGTCATGTGCACTTAGAGGGCTAAAAGCGTTTTCTTAGATTCTCTCAAATCTGGAGGATTAATCTCCTTAATATGTACCTTAAATTCTCTGCCACCACAGCAGCATTATTATGAGTTATCTTCATCTTCTAGCTGCCTAACCCGTACTACACATTCTGAACACATCTCATGGAAACAAAAGCGTCAAAACTGCTCTGGTGGACTGATATAGCGGATATTTACTCTCTTGTAGGCTCTTGTGAGCAGCATGCACACAAACATACTGTATAAGTCCTTCCACTGCACCCACACTATAACTTTATTCCATTCAACCAAAACACCGGCTGATACAGGTATGTGCATATGTTCCTGCATGCAGACATGACACACCAGTATTAACATGAGCATAAGGGAGATGCAGCCAGCTCGATGTATTATTCAGTGGCCCCTATTGGGTGGTTTTAGCCGATTTTGCGATCACAAGGTTTGTGCTCAAACACTGCTCCAACTATGGATTTGCAATGAAAAGGTGCTGTGCCCACTCATTACCCTCTCTATGGGGACAAGAGTCACAGAAAATCTCAGTCGAAATTAGATTTCTTGTAAGTCCTGAAAAACAGCAGATAAAGATTGTGAATACGTTGAAGGTACCACTGGCTTTTACCTTCATATCTATGGTCCTAATTAAAAAAGAGGAAAAGGCTGTTGCTGTGATGTATCACCATCCTCTCTATTGATCTGTTTTTTTTTCTCCTCCTCCTCTTTTTCCTTTCTCTTGCTCTCTGTGGTTTTACCTGGTAATGTTATTGTGAAATGTGGGGGATAGCGCATCACATGCTCTCTGCCTTCTGCAACATGCTTTAAAGAAGAAAATGCAAATATTTCAGTTCTTAAAATGTTTAACAAGGGTGAATGAAAGAGGGGCACTTCTGAACTTTTATTTTAAAAGCACAAAAGAATGACTTTAATAACACTAAAATATACATGACAGAATCAGAAACTCTCTTATTCATTAACATTTGTATGGCTCACAATGCATGTAGTCAATCAATGAGCCACTACTTAGATCTCAGCTGTTGTATTAAATTACAGTGGATTTTCCAGTGACTTCTCTATAAAAGGCTTTTTACTACTGACTGAAGCACATATTATAGTAAAAGTCAAATTACTAAATTAGTGTTTGTATTGTTATTTTTACCTACCCACAAATACACTTGTCAAGTGTCACGTGTAAATTACATATTTGCGGCTTTGCGCTGGCTTCTTTGAAATAATAAAAGACAGAGGGATTTATTCTGAAGTGAACCAATACCTGAACACACCATACCTTCTTATTGCTCTGCAGAAACTGTAAATCTAATGTGGAAAATTTCTAGAACACCAGCAATTATGCACATTTTTTTGGTAGGAGCCACAATGTTTCAGTAACGATGTAGTAGTTGACCTTAAGAACTAGGACGAGTTGTGAAACAAGTAGGTTTTAGTCCCTCTATTGACTTCAATTATAAACATCAACATCTTGAAATTTTAATGAAGTTTTTAGCTTTCAATATTTGCATAAGTAGTTGATTGCAAAGAAAAAGTATGGGTGGCAAAGTAATAAAGAGCAAGAGGACGATGAACAGGATGTCTTCTCTGTAATGGTGCTACTAACAAGTATTTAATGACTGAAGTATTGAAAAAATAATTAAGAATGCCTTACTCAACACTTCTAAATCCTGATGCTCTAAATCCAAACCCTTTAACTTTTCTTAGAGCCTTTTTCACCCCTGGTCTTTATAACCCAGTCACCGAGTATATTAGTCAAACTACCAGTACAACTTATTTAACCTTATTCATCTGTCTGCCAGTCAGGCTGAAAGCTTTCATCTTCTAATCAACCACTCATGGGGGGCTTTTTTCTTGTCACTTACCTTTGGAACATGTCAAATAACCAGCTGCCCCCCAAGTCAACCAGTTAGAAAATCTTCACACCATACATCACATCAACTATTTTACATATTTACGCTGATCATCTTTCTTCTGTGATAAGTTAAAAAAGCCTAACTTATGAATAACTTATAAATAACTTATAACTAACTTATAACACCAGATCCCTGACAGGTATTACTGTAAGCCTTTATGGTCCTCCATCACACCAGTACAAAGTCATTTTCCTTCTTTATAAATCTACCAAACTATTAATGCTTTAGTCATCATGCTGCACAGAACATGTCAAATTATCTTGTATGAAAACACTGAACAAAGGCCACCTGAGGTGGAAGCACTTTGACTTTGTTACTCTCATTTACAGTAGTATTTTGTAAAGGTCCCACATTATGATCATTTTAAGGTTCGTACTTGTATTTTGGATTTCTATTAGAACATGTTTGCATGCTTTATTATTCACACATAATTGTTCTGAATATATTTGTATTCACCCCTGTGTCTGAAACGCCCTGACCTTAAAGAGTAACTCTTGCCAAAATGCAACCTCGGTTGTTTTTGTGAATGTATCCGAGTCAAACTTTAGTTGAAAAGCATAAGGACGAAAGCGCCACTTTTAAGATTTACCGTGTCTTCATTTTTCGGTCCAATGGCCTTTTGAACGGGAGTGCTTGGGGCACTTCTATGAAAGAATCAAAATCAACAGTAAGAAGGCTCGACGCATCATTAAACTTCAAAGCTCAAAGTATCACCAGGGTCTCTAGACATGAACTTGAGCATTGAAAACATTGTTTGTGTACACAGTTTACTAAAAAGAAAGGTTTTGAACAACTTAATTTAGCAGTTGATTCTGGGCGCTACCATCTCTGAATGCAACGTAACAGGGAGGAGAGTAAAGATAGAAGGCTCCTAAAGCTCAGTTTCATGTAAATGCACGGAGAATTCGTTGTTTTGTTGTTAGAAAAAAACAAAATAGACCTTTTGGTTGAAAAAAGAGCCTTATTTAAGAATGACATTTCTTCCAACGGAGTTCCTTCATTTGCATTTGGAGAACAACACTTTTTGACTGGCGAGATGGTAGCACCCACAAACAACAACTGCTAAAGTAAGTTGATAAAAACCTTTTTTAGTAAACTCTGTGTAGACAAAATGTTTTCAATGCTCAAGTTCATGTGTAGAGACCGTGGTGATACTTGGAGCAAAGTTTTATGTTATGTTGAGCCTTCTTAGTGTTTTAAAAATGTTGATGTTGATGCTTTCCTAGAAGTGCCCCTCGCACTCCCATTCAAAAAGGCCATTTGACCAAAAACAAAGATACGGTAAATCTTAAAAGTGACACGTACGTCCTAATTATTAGGACTAATTAAGTTTTACTTGGTTACATTCACAAAAACACCCTATTATATTTTGTGTCTTCTTGTCTGCCTGTTTTTGCCATGATTAAACTTGATTAAATGTTTTTTTCATATTAGGGAGGATTTTGTACAAGTTAGTGTGTTAATAAAAAGTGGATCTGGGGGTAAAAGGAGGGAATATTTTTCATGTGTATATTTTGTTGTTTTTATTTCTGGAGATTCTATGACCTTGTGATGTGGCCTAACACCAAATGTTTGTTGCCTAGGAGATGGCTAATAATATCTCAATGTCACTGGTCCCTGGGGAGAGGAGAGGAGAGGAAAGGAAAGGAGAGGAGAAGACTTGTATTAAAAAAAAGCAACTAAGGATTTCTACGATTTTTAAAAAGTAGTTTTAACAGGCTGAGCAACATGTTTTGTTTCATGGTCTAGCACCAGAAGATAGCTCTATTACACTATAAAATATGAACATTATTTAAACATGAGTATACGGTCATTAATGGGAATTAATACACGTAGATTAAGAAATATATTGTGTACAGTAGTGTACTTGGCAAGCATAGAATTGACTGAACTAATGAGAAAGACAGACCCTAATACATCCATTCAGCCGTCTATAGCAATGATTAATTTACGACCCCCCACCTTCTCTGATCCCCACCCTCCACCACACACATTGAGCCTCCTCCCTGCTCTTCCTCGCCTCTTCTCTCACACTCTCTCTGTATGCCAGTAACTCTCTCTCTCGCTCCCCTTATAGTCTGATGCAATCCGTTACCAACCCAGAGTGCTTTCCTCCCATTCAGACACAAAGAGAGCATGAGTGTTGTGCTGAGAGGGGAGGGGGGGTTGGATGTGTCCTGGATGTGCCAATCCTCGCCGTGCCCTGGGGACACATATGAGATAAACACCAGATAAGCCTGACAAAGGCGGTAGCGCCAAGGCACAGGAGTTGGCACGGGTAAGGTAGCATGGCATGGATATTATCACTGAAGCGCCCCCTGTTGGGTTTAAAAGGCAAAGTGTGGGAGTAAAGAAGAGACAAAGGAGCTGGTTACAGCTGAGGCAGGAGGTCAGTGTATGCCTAAGTGAGCAATGTTCCCTCATGGCATGAAAACACTGACAGCCAGGGATCTGCAGGGATCCTTAGGGCTCACACTATCAATTGTGGGGCAGCACTGTTATTCTGGGAATGAGGGATGGTGTATGTGGGCATTCAGGACAGTATGTGTGTTTGCATGTGTGCTGGAAGCAAGCAGTAGAGACATGTGGAAAGAAAAATGCCATGGTTCACTTACATGATTTGATACACGCAACACCCGCAGAGTGCAAGCATGAAACAGCTAGCATGACTACTGCAGACATCTACATAAGACTTGTTTGTGCCTTTATATGCTCAAGAATCTCTCTCTCTCTTTTCTTCCAGGATGTTCAATAATTCACAGACAGAACAAGTCAGCATTGGCTCAGTAGGGGGCGTACCAGCTGACAACACGTTCATACAGAGCGGTCAAAACAAAGAGAAATGACATGATGTACAAAAGAGACACTCACACATGTAAATGTCTGCACTCAAATGCCGAGCGTAATTTCAGAAAGAGAATCTCAACATGTGTTTGTATGCATGCAGTATTCACACACACACACACACACACACACACACACAACCACAACACAACACACACACACACACAACACACACACACCACCACACACACACACACACACACACACACACACACACACACACACACACACACACACACACACACACAGGATACAGTTGCTTCACACCTTCCTACTTCCCAAATCACACATGTTATTTACTGATCTGGCAGTGAATCGCTATGCTTCACACTACCATTTGGTAAACTTATCAAACAGGATTATGTACCAAATAAATGTGCAGAGAACCTTTTAAAGATGTGACAATCTCTAAAAAACAAAAACAAGCAGATTATCCATGGGTACAATATGATATGATATAATACAATATGAGAAGTGTGGAGTCTTTGTAGAGCATACGTTTAAAGTGTTCATTTGATTCCCATCCTTTCCATTCTTATCAAACCATTCAGTGACCCCTCATTCTCTGCATGGAAGCACCTGCATCCATTATGTTTCTCCACTCATTTCATCTCATTCAGCTTTTTTACTTTAATACATCGAGCTGTATGTGCAGTATATTTCACTATGAGAGTGCTTTTAGGTAAATAAATTTCACAGTCACGTCCAGGCTTCTTCGCTGGATTTCTGCAAACACTATACATACTTGAGATGTCACGAAGTGAGCCTCACTGAGGGACTTCCCCCTGCTCTGAACAGCTAAACCCGAGTTTGCTAAAAATGCATCACAGCCGACTGCGCTTATATCAGCAACTTTCCAGAGTGAGAGTTTCCTGTGCGTCTGTTAATTTGCACCACCTTTGAATGACAAAGCAATTCAAGAGATTTCCAGTTCAACAACTACAAAGTCAATATAAATAAAAAGGATTTTTTTGTGTTTGCTGTTCCAACAGATTTCTAAATTAAGAAAACTTGACCACGAAGTGGCTTGCCACTTGAATTCTTAGCATTTAAGCACTATTATGTTAGTAACAGCAGGAGAAGCTGAAGTGGGCAGACTATAATCACTGAAGCAACAAGTTGAGCAACTGTCATCACACCCACCCCTCTTTTTTAGTCTCTCTGTCGGCCTACACACTTATAATGTGAAAATGACACACACACACGCACGCACGCACGCCTTACAAAGAGAGAGAGCTGTGAGAGCTCAACTCAGCTTGTCTCTCACCTCTCACCACCATTCACTGTCCTAGTATTTAATAGTCTCACACCCCGAGCCAGCCGCTGGAACATCAAGGACATGAGAGGAGAAGAGACAAATACTGAATCACATGAAACCAACGCACCCTGCTTAGCTGTGTCCCACTTTGAGACACACACACACACACACACACACACACACACACACACACACACACACACACACACACACACACACACACACACACACACACACACACACACACACACACACACACACACACACTTCTGTAATGTTTATTTCTCACAGACTAAGATCCATGAAACCTTGTGACACAAAAAGCATGCTTAAGAAGTTCAGTGACAACATCTCAATGAGGAGTGGGTTTGTTGAACTGAAAGTTCTTACCTGTTGCCCAAAGACTTTTCTTCCAGTTCGTGTGGCTTAAAGAACCACTTCCCAATCCTCACAAATCCCTTATCCATCAAACATCTGCAGCAGTAAAGAATAAGAAAGAGAAGCCAACAGAGGAGAGAAAGAGAGTTATTCATAAGACAAGAAAAAAGATAGCCAGAAATTGGTTTAACATCTTGTATAAAGCATTGTCAAATATGAATCATGCAACAACTAGTATTCAAGAGGGGCTTAGAAAGGTTTCGATTTAACTTGATGATTTTTTTATGGTTCTGGTGGATTTCATCACATTGCAGTTTCTCAATACAGCTTCCATTATATGAGGCCTTATAGCTTAGTTCATATGGGTAGGAACTGTTTAATATGTTTTTGTATTTAGTTAAATCGTTCAATCAAGTGCAAAAAGACATGCAAAACAGAATAATTTTGACTTTACCTTTTCATAATGTTATAACATTTTATTATTTCACTTATTATACATACATACTCAGCTACATCTAAGCAATGCTTAAGATGTGGCATTTAAGTGCACAGGAAAAGGAGAAATAATCTTCTGCTAATCTGCTTTCCCCCCAAAGTGGTGTGCACTTTTCACATAGCTTTCCAAAAGCCTTTCCTTTCGTTTGATAAAAAATTGATCACATCAAACAGTCATCATGCTCCATATTTGGCTATCCTGCAATCTGTGCCCTTCTTCACCTCATTTCAGTCAGGTGCCAGTAAATTCCCTGCTGGATCCTCTCACCCAGGTCAAGGAATTACAAAATTGTTTTATGGATTACTCTGCAGTCAGCCTGGCTGAGCTATCCAAAGCTTTTTGCCTCCAGCTCTACCATCTTTGGTACAGTCTTATCGACCCCAAACAATTAATTTTAGAATTTAGAACATTAACAAAGTGACTGTATTTAATGTGGACTGGTTACATCATGGCTAGTCTATATCCTTGACATTCTACTTCCAGGATTGCTCCGGTGCTGCTGGTAGTTTTGCCGGATGCATGTATTTTCTATTTCCTTACGCTTTCTTTGTGTTGGAATTTTGAATTTGGTGAATTAATGAGGATTATTTTTGACTACTCCTCAGATCTCTGTAGAGTAAATTGAGACAGACTGCTAGACTATCTGTCCAATCTGAGTTTTCTCTCGCACAACTCTTTGGTAACGGCTGTGTGCGGAGTTTACTGCAGCTCCGCCCATGACGATTCTGACTGGTTTAAAGAAATGTCACTAAACCGGAAGACGTTTTCCTCATATCCCCGAATGCTGTGTGGAGTAGCCAGACCCTCCTTTAGCGCGCTTTGGAGGAGGGTCTGGCAAAGCAGGACTAAATCATGGCCAATACCCAAGCTTAATAACGTCAGTATTGGCCGTGATACAGTTGGCTCGGCTGCCACTATGAGTAACTCCTTTCACTTTACACAGAATTCCATTGTCAATTTAAAAATACTGATAAGAGCATCTTTGAAGAGAAATAGGCCAGGA
The DNA here is from genome assembly GCF_008692095.1 of Etheostoma spectabile. NCBI lineage: Eukaryota > Metazoa > Chordata > Actinopteri > Perciformes > Percidae > Etheostoma > Etheostoma spectabile. Next base: position 18,524,013 of record NC_045748.1, on the reverse strand, counting down.
GCATGTGTGCTTGACTGACAGGTGTCATAAGCTGTCACACTTTAATGGTGCTGTTAATTTTCTGGCCACAGTAACTGCCATTAACTGTGGTGAAGTCCCGCCTTCAGCACACACTTTAAAAACCTATTGTCAAAGTAACGCCCTTTGTACTGGTGTACGTACATTATATTTCTGTCCGACTACAAACTCCACATGGGCTACAAGCACGACATAAAATGAATAAAATATAATGAACCATACAGCAGAGCGCTAAAATTTCTGTGTTATTTTTCTGTGCTTGCTTTACTGAAATATTCATAATTGCTTCATTGTAATTATTTTATTAAAATGTATGTTCATTCTTAAGATAATAATAATAACAATAATACAGTCAGTGAAAGAGGTCAAAGTTGTCTAGATATGAAAAAGAAAGTGGAAATGATCCATCCTGTGTTGAAACAGTGAGCAATAAAAGGAGTTAGCTTCAAGGTAATAGGAAGGTTAATTCAACCTGCACCCTATGATGATCACCGATGCTTAACTTAATAGAGAGCAAATATGTGCTGCTTCATTTAACAGATGGCTCTGATTCAGAAAGGAGAGCGTTGGGTACTTGAGCAAGTGATTCAGCGCTCAGATTATAATTTCATTAAGGTGAAGCTGCTGGAAGAAAACTCAGAGTGTCTATCAATATGACACAAAGTTCTTTTGTCTGGTGATTTTTCTATTAAATTGAAAGGTCATTCTTGTTTATTTAAGAAACCTTCATAAGTTACATTCAGAGTGCTTATTATAATTACTGATGATGTTTAATATGTGTATGTTTATCATAGAGAAATAAAAAAAAATAGTTTTAGATTTTAAAGCCTTATTTGAGTATACAGGCAATTTTGAGTTTTTATTCTTATTGATAATAAGCCTATACATACATATACCTTTAGTTGTATAACTTATACATTAATAAGCAATCATATCTGCTCACAACTACATTACAGTGTCATATACTATTTGTTGCTGCTTATAAATGCAAAATAGAGGGTAACTTTATAGGAACAAATTGCACAAAAACTCATTAACTTCTTAATACTGCAAGATAAATACTTACATACATACAAACAAACATGTCTTACATTAACTTTGCCAGTAATGCATCCATTTCTTTAAATTCTACTGAATGTACACTATATAATTCAACAGTGCAGCTGATAAAGTGCTTCTTTACCTTTCCAGCAGGTTGTGTATGGCCTTGAACAGGAGGGTCCTGCACTCGTAGGACAGCCCGCACTCCCAGAGCCCCTCCTCCGCCACTGGAAGAAAAAGGAGAAAATAACCATCAAATTATAAATCTCAATATTTTATCATCTTGACAATAAAAAATGGCAAATATATTTTCTGTGAAAGCGAAACATCTGCACGCACCAGCTTGAGGATAATAAACAACACACAACTCAGCGTTTTAAGTGCATGTGTTTATGCCTCACTCTGTCAAAACATGCTGCATGTGCTGATGAGAAAACCTGCACATCATATCACAAATTACACTGAGGATGAAGTTTGTGTGTGTGTGTGTGTGTGTGTGTGTGTGTGTGTGTGTGTGTGTGTGTGTGTGTGTGTGTGTGTGTGTGTGTGTGTTGTGTGTGTGTGTGTGTGTGTGTGTGTGTGTGTGTGTACCAGAGGGTGCTTGGCTGTACAGCTGTCAGGTTGGCTGCAGCGACAGCCCAGTCAAACCCCATGCCATTGTAACAGCAGTTAGCTGGAGAGAGAGTGTGGCTGTATTAGTGCAGGCTGATACACATGCTTGCGTGCTCAGGTTTGTACATGCACACAGAGTTTTAAACTCAACCCCTTTTTTCCTGTGAAATTTAAGCAGTTGAAGACCAAACGTGGTCAAATCAGCTGCACTTTGCCCAAGCCTCTGACAGTGAGCAGCTAGTCTGGTGTCAGATGTGTTGTGAACAACTGAGCTCCATCCTGATTTATTTGACCCCCACCGGCCTTACCCCCTAAACAACCCCCATGCCCTCCTCCAAAAAGAACAGACAAAGGTACACACATTCACTCACACACCACACCAACACACACACACACACACACACACACACACACACACACACACACACACACACACACACACACACACACACACACACACACACACACACACACACACACACACACACCACACACACACACACACACACACACACACACACACACACACACACACACACCCACTTAACAGTGTTTCTCTTTGTTCTTTGCCATATACCTGCAGGGCTCCTGGAAGAACTGGAGGATTGTGGGTGGGTGTTGTGTTTGCTTTTAGGATGGTGGCAAACAAACCAAGCATCACAGAAATACACAAGAAAAAAGCAATGAGAGACAGAGGCAGATCGCCTGGGGGATGGGTGGCATAAACCCCAGTAGAGGTTTTCCCTTTCCTTCTCTTTGTCTTCCATCATTTTGTGTATGTGTGTATTCCTTTCTCCTTCTCCGTTGCTATGTTGATATTTCGCTCCCATTTTTTTCTTCTTCTTCATACCAGAGTGAATGAAATTTCCTTACTCGCCAGAATTACCCCGTAACCATGGAAACGCTGGCGGTGAGAACATGGCGCCCTGGCATTCAATTTCAATACTGGTCCCTCCCGCCCCTCACCCTCTTCCTTCTCCTCCTTCCTCTGTTCTGTTGCTTCCAACACCCCTCCACCACCACCTCCCCCAACTTTTCCTCTCCCCACCTCCCCCACCCACCCCTCATTTGCTTCAGGGCTCAGACAGGAAGCTCACTCTAGCCAGCTCTTCTACAGAGGAGAAAGATAGAGTGAGCACCATGAGCAGAATGCCAAGTCTCCAGCAAATCCAGCTCATTAGCTCTCGCTGTCTCTATATCTCCCTCTCTTTAAAATCCCCTAAGTTTTTTCTTCTTCCCCCACTCTGCCAACCCTCCACAAACCATCTTCGTATACTCTCGTCATGGCTGGCTCCACAGCAGGCTCTTGACCCCTATAACTCCAACACCGTCCCATCTCATCAAACCTCGCATCTTCCCAACACTCCCACCCAAAAGCATGTCATTTTGTAGCTCCAACATAAGCAGGTACATTGTGTGTTTTACAAATCCCAACAGTGGTTGCAGCACATACTTATAGATGCCTGATAAAACATGCAATCCACATTAGACACTGCTCTTTATAGCTGTCACAAGATGTGACAAATCACTCTTGCAAGCAAACAAGGTCAGGCATCCACACATGCATTCATACACAACCTCACATAGACATTAGACTGTGTAATAAAACAATGATCTAATACATCAAAGAGTGATATTCTGTAGGTATGTGTGAGGCAAAAACACCATTTCATCAACAGTCAGTAAGCACCATGTCTTGAGTTTTTACTGCCTGTTAATCAGAGAAGGAACACAGATGGCCCATGGGAAAAGCATGCTGTAGACACTAAATGCACAGCTAAGTGCAATAGGCACTCATGATCCATCATTCAGCATAGCCTGAGCTACAGGGAACTGCAGCATGCCTGAAAGATCTTAAAGCTATTGGATGAAATCAGCCTAAATTAGTTTGAACTAAAAGCTTATCGTTTTTGTTTTTTACTGATTTTCACTGATAAAAAGCCTTTTTTTAAAAGAAGATGATCCATTTAAATAATGTCCACTGGATTTTAAGACAAAAGTAATTATAGAAAATCAAAGGAAATTTGGAGAAAACACAAATGGACTGACTGGTTATGCAATAGACTTTAGTAATTAAACAGATTTTATAACTAAATAATAAATAATGATGATAATAGAGCAAGTCTTTTGCATATGTTTTTAAATACAATTTTCACTGTTATTTTTGTATTATTGATTTCTTTTATTTAATTTCACTAAAATAAAATCGTATTGAATAATTAATTTAATAAATACATTTACTGAAAATGGTGAGCCCTAATTAAACTTTTGAATATCTAATGTGCACCTATCTGACATTTATATTGTGCACCCTGAATGTGGAACGATCCTATACTGAAAGGACACAGATGAAAATGTCTGGGGCTGATGTGGCAATGTTACAGAAACCATGTGTATGTGCAGTGTGTACAAACATTTGCCTCAGATCTATGAACAAATCAACATGATAGCAACATCAGGCATCAAAGGAACCATAATAAATGTGTGCATGTGTTCATCTTAATGATTGCAGCACGTGTGCAAACTGTTTCCCAAAGTGCCTTAGTGCCCATGCATGCTCTGGTCCTTACTTTGCGTGTGTGTGTGTATATGCATTGAGGTAACATGCTCACAAATGGATGTTTTTTTGTTGTTGTTTTTTTCACACACAACCTTCCTTCCCCCATCCCGTGCCTCAATGCTCCTAACTGCTGCGCCACCCCAAACACAAACAAGCAGTGATGGAACTGGGTCGCCTCTAACACACTCTATATTTCCACCTCACATTCTCTCTTTCTAACCTTATCTTTTCATTTATCCCTCACTTTTCCCAGTGTGTTCAACCCTCTCTCTCTCGCTCATTTGTACCACTAGATGGAGTAACCATTCGCGATTCATTCATTTGTCTTGGATCAATAGCACCAGCAGTATTGGCATCCAGTGGTGTCTCTGCAGTGTGCAGGCTATGAGCTCTCAACGGCCAGTGTGTGTGTGTATGTAACATTGTCCCTGCATCCACTTTACTAATTAGCTGCCCTGCTGCATGTCTGAGCAGAGGTTGGTGTGTGTGTGTGTGTGTGTGTGTGTGTGTGTGTGTGTGTGTGTGTGTGTGTGTGTGTTGCACAACAACATGTCTTTGCGTGCTTATTTTTTTAGTACTAAAAAGAAAGAGAGAAAAGGGGGACAAGGATGATGATGATGAGTCTGTGGAAGTGGGTGATGAGGGCAAAATCAATGTTGCTATAATTATAAAAGTCTCAATAACATGTCTTCCAGTGTTAGCTTAAAGTTCTAAAATTATCAGGTCAAAAAATGAATTATTATTTCTTCCTGTGAGTTGACTGTGTTTCCAGAGTTTTACTAAATCACAAATCCTTGAGCACTTGAGCATGCTAGTGTGTAAACCCTTGACATACACCGTAGGTTTATAATGTAATGCATGTAGTGCTGTGAGAGAAACGTGTCAGTGTTTAATGCTCACACTACATTTTTATATTATTGACACTATGATTCAAATGTGTGGTATGTGGTTTATATAAAACCACAGGTGCTGGATGAAGTCAAAAGATGTTGCCAAAGAAAATTAAGTGGTCATAAAAGCTGACCGTTAAAAAAAAAAAAAAAAAAAAAAGAGTAGGCTAGTAAGCGTTTGACCATCACAAAGAAAAATAATGATGTCATTGATATTGATTAACAAGGCTATCAACCACAGCAGATTTTTAACTAGGATTTAAGTTTACAGGTCAGAACAAATGTTACTCCCTCACTAAACTGTCATTACTAGGCGATTCAGATTTTGTTTTTGCATCTGTTGACTTAGTTGCATTCTCCAAACAAAAGGCAAATTCATACCAATGATAGGTATTGTGTGATATCAGCAAAACAGACTTCTAACAGGGCCAATTCCCCATGTAACACTTGATACACATAATAGTGTGCAGGGAGACCCAGGACGCCCAGAGGGGATTACTTATAGCAGTCCACTGTCTTTGTGCTAGCTGTTAATATGGCAATAATATGCTGTAAAACACTGGCACTGAGCCAGATATAAAGCTAGGCCAGCTGAGCTAAACAGCCCGCAATACAAAACAGAAAATGGATATACTCCAAAATCTTTCATGTAGGGATGGGTAACAAAAACACATTGACAGTATGATCCATTTTCCACTACAGGACTTATGGCTAGAAAGCATGATGTTAAGAGAACCTTTACTATTCAAGGACTTTACCTCCATTTCCACTCAACAAATCTGCTTCCAATTTGGGTTACTTGGCCATAGCTCTATGTTGAAATGTGGCAGGCAAACATTTGGGAGTCTTTGTAGTTCCTGTAGATAACATACTTTGAAGTTCATCAGCTCCTGAAACTTGTTTGTTAAAAAGGCCTCATTAGGCTTTGCTGAAAGTTCAGTGAGGAAATCTTGTGAGAGACCGTGTCATTCACAATTTCTTACATCATCATATCTCGCGAATCGTCTTTTTGACAACTTTCCTTGAGCCAAATTATTATAGGATGCTGCTCTTTGAATATCATTGTTGTCCAGGAGCTGTCACTGTCTTCAAGGGCAAGTAACATATCAATGTAAGAAAAAATGAATTTTTCTCATGTTAGAAACAACTTCCAAAACTTGGATTAAATCAAAACTGCAAAAACTCAGTTTATTATATTCTGGGGTGAAGCAAGGTCCTATTACTCCATAATTGGTACCATAACTCAATACAAATGTTTCAACATTTGAGTTGAAGAATAAGCATAATACATTTCCATGGAACTTAGTACGCTCCATCCATTAGATTCACTAACTATTGACCAATTTTAAGATAAAAGTGATAGCTATGCCATTTTACTTTTACAACAATTTCTTTTTACCATCTATCTGAAACAGTAACAGTGGCTTATGTAGCAGTGGTGAGTTTTGAGCTTGGAAACAGTAACTCTTTGTTGGAGTCCACTCTATCTGGCTGTAGCTGTGCAAATCAGCAGCTATGACATTTTAGGTAGAAAGTTAACCTGCAAACCTTTCTGTTTCTATGTTAAATGGTTATGAGCCACAGCTCTACAGGCCTAGGTTGTCTGTCTGTTTTTTTTTGTTTAAGTCACATCAAGCTGGTTGATGTGAAAGATTAAAAAGTTACAGGATCAGGCGAGGTCACTTAAACAGCAAGTAGCATCTGACACCGGTAGCATAACGACATACTGTAGCATCTCACTGTGCCTTTTATGTGTACAACTGATGTGTATGCTCAACCGTTTCCGTGCAGAGTCTCCACTGCCTCACTGTATGCTTCACACATACAGGGGTAAGTATGTTCTCAAGAAAGAAGGGATTTAATATGCTTGTTGGAATATAATGCATGAAATGTAATAGGCTCTTGAGATCAAAGTTAACCAGGTGACATATTTTCTTTTTCACTTGCTTACCTTATTTCTATCTGCTCCTCACATCATTAAACAGCAAACACTTGGGTCCATCTGACAGTCACCCACACATTCTCATGCTCTAGTGACACCGTTTCCTAAATCTTTCAGAGACACCTGTCAACTCAACATAAAGTGTCTCTCTGCCATGCCACCAACCACACCACCACTTTGCAAAATCCAGAGGGCAATAAAGAGGAATCTGTGGGGTTTTGAATTAAATTGATTACAAATCTCTACAGCCTTTAAACTGGAAGCACAATGACTTGCATTGCCTTTATTTGAGCGTGGACACAAGTTAGATTTATAACTTCTGATCAAAGCCATGACTGTTGTCTGCAGTCTGCTTATCAAATCCAGTCAGTCCAGTTAGTAACCGGCTCTCTTATCAAGTCATCTCATTTAATGATGGCAATCATATTTCAATAAAGAGGGAATTCTTGTGTCAGGTTTAAGGAAAGAAATGATTTATCAAGCACCAAAACATTATGTTAAGAGAAAAACGATGAAAAAGCAACAAAGTGGAACCCATGGGCAACCACACCACATACATTCATGAGGACATGTAGGTAAAAGCAATTCAGGTTCAATGTGCACAGGCATTGAGAAACAGACAGCCCAGGAAAACGGACAGAACGTAGGGCAATGACAGCAAGGAGGAGGCTCAGAGAGAGTGAAGGGAAGAGGGAAAAGTCTGGAATCAATTAGGTGACTGAGCTGGAGTTGCTTGCATAGTTGTGGGAGTGAGTCAGGCAGAGAGGCAAGAGAAGGGACCAGGGTGTGAGTGTTGTGCCATGAGCATATGTATTCATATAAACACAGGCACACAAAATCCATGTGCATGTCTGCTCATTGAGCATTAAGTGACATTTTCTGTGTGAGTATTGGATCGATATAAATGTTTTTTAATCCCCCCCTGCCCCCGCCCACTTGGGCCAACACCACTTGGACCAGAGGAGTCAAGTTGCAGCCAGAAAAACCCCACCTCTCCTGAGCTGAGGTCAAAGTGGAGGGTAAAAACGAACGGATGGCTGGCACCGACCCAGGCCATGTCAACACAGCAGCTCTCAATTCCCTTACACAACTTCCCCTCATTACTTCTTTGCACACCATATTCACAGCACTTTGTTTTATATCGCTGGCTCTTACGATGGTAGGATTTGACTTCAGGAAAAAGTAGAAAAGCACAAACAGGAACTTTGTGAGCACATATTGTAGAAAGCTTACTTGTCGCTGTGGGTGGAGCAGAGGTTCGCAGAACCAATCCGAGTTTGCAGACCTAACAATATGCACAGAATATATCATGTCACAACTTTAACTTTTATACAGATTGTGATTTATTCACATGGTTTCTGCTATTATTGCTGCACAGCATGTCACACTGGTGACAGCGATGACCTGGTGTGAATACAAGGGCCTCTTCTGCTGGCATGCATAAGGCATACTGATGAGAAGAGGACAGAGAGATGCAACATAAAGTGAGTGCTACTGTATGCATGTCTGCTCGTGTCTAATAGCAAGGTTAACAGGAGATTGGAAGAAAGTATACACAAAGAGGCAGAAAGATAGAGGTATAAAGTGACTAGGTGTAATTCTCTGAGGAGTCTGCCTCTCCATTTGCAAACAGGATTCTATTTCACAGACAAAGCTGCACATTTTACACACTTAAAAAGGGAGGCAATCATCATGGGCATGTAAGAAATAAAGAGGAAAATAAATAATTGAAAACAACAAAGAATCACTAAATGCGTCATGTTCACACTAGAAAACACCAGCTGCTTACAGCTCAATTTTCCTACTTAAGCCAACAAGACAGACACGAGATACCGCTGTTCAAATTTAATATGCGGTGTGCCACTTTTTAGAGATTAAAAACTTCCTTCTGTACATTTCTACATTGTGAAACAGTGTGTATGTGCAGTGTGTACAAACCTTTGCCTCAGATCTATGAATATATCAATGTGAGAGCAACATCAGGCATCAAAAGAACCATTATGAATGTGTATGTTCATCGTAATGCATGCAGCACGTGTGCACACTGTTTCCCAAAATCTAAAAAGCTAGGGTCCTGACTTTGCACGTACGTGTGTGTGTGTGTGTGTGTGTGTGTGTGTGTGTGTGTGTG
>NC_045748.1:18512663-18514809 GCF_008692095.1 Etheostoma spectabile | reverse complement strand
TGTGTGTGTGTGTGTGTGTGTGTGTGTGTGTGTGTGTGTGTTTAGAGGTTTGAGGTACATGGGAGGAGGGGGATACAAGGGGGATAGTTAAGTGAAAAAGTAGAAAAGATAGAAATAGAAACAACGTATAACAAAAATAGAACTAAGAACAAAAAAAGAGGTGTACATGAAACAGAAAGATGGCAGAAAGGTTGTGACAGACAAGGTATGGAAATAAAAATGGGTATGGTATGATGCTGACAGTGAACAATTAATGTGTGTGTGTGTTGGCCTCTCACCAACCCTCTCTGCTGAACGAGATTATGGGTTGATCAAGACCGCAAAAAAAGCTTATTTCCCAAAATAAAATTACTTTATAAGTTGATGTGTAGGTGTTTGCCAAATGCTTGAACCTCAATCATAATTGGATTATTTGCTGACCATGTCATCTTTAACCAATAAGATAATTATTGTAATGTCCATTCCCTTCACATTTAGAGTTTTATGGCTCTCAAACAGCATCATTAATGTATCATCTTGTCCTGAATTAGCTTGAACAGTCTGCAGTTTCCTTTCTGAATTAATCCTTTTTGTCTGAATACACAGGAAGTAACAGCAACTGTTTATTTCTGTTTACATAGCTGAATGGGGTGAGGATGACTTGTATTAACAGTTTGCTATGAATGTAAGCAGAGGTTTCTAAGCAACTGCAGTGGTGGTCTGTATGTTGATATTCCTGGGTCCTGTTACACCTGGATTTAATGCTTTTCACTGAGAACTTGTAACACTCCACTCTCCTCTCCACGTTTGCGTAGGAACTGCAATAAGATCAAAAAGTCAATAGTTAGGTTTTATGACTGGCTGGGGTGGAAATGTTGGTGTATCAATAAAAATATGGGGGCAGACAAAAACCTTTGTGTGGACCATTGAGGAGATTGTAACGTCCCACAAAAGCACCCAACTCCTTAAATCTAAATAGTGATTGGAAGCGTGCATTTTCTTTTGTTGAATTCTTGGAAATTAGTTTTAAATGTTCAGCACATTTGAATGGAAACTTAACAACCAGGCAAGACAACCAGATAACCACAAAACTGAGTCATATTGTAGCAATCGGAAATGCAGAACATCTTTCTTCCTTAAGATGCTGAAGACAAACCCTCGAAGATAGACGCAGAGTTAAATATAGGGATGAACGTAGACACAGCAGAATGCCAGTGATACCAATTCAAAAACGCTATGCTGCTAGAAAATATCAAATACCAATCGTAAAGACATAAACCCAAAACTGTGACACCACCTCATCTTTTCTTCTCACTTTCAGTTGTTTTATCTCCTTCTTAACAATCGCGACATCAACCTAATACTGAACTCTGCCCATGCCTGCTCATACTGAAGAGCGATCCATGTCATTAAAGGAAGGTGGACCTGCGTAATTTTCTCTGGCAGTGTGACCACACAACCTCACTTCACACCAAAGCTTCTTGCAGGGGAAGTTATTGAGAAAGTGTTTGTGAAGTAGGAGACTGGAGAGCAAGTAAAAGTGGCTTCTGTTTGTTGTCTGCAACAACATCTTGAGTGCATGAGGTGTGTCCAGGGCCTTGCTATTCTGAGGGTTGTTCAGGTAGAGTGAAGAGACGAGCCTGATGTCAAGCAGCTAGTAGTTCCGAGACATTCAAAAGGTGAAGTATCTAGCAACTACAGCCAAAAAGAAAAGCCCAAAAAAAATGTTGTTATTGATTTTAAAAGTACAACCTGAGGATTTGATATATTTAAATATTCTGAATAACTATACTGTATATAATAAGTATAACATCATGTAAGCAATATACAGATTAATTATACTTATCAATGAAGGAACTGTCAGTTGCAAATTAAATAAGCATTTTACTGATGCACATTAAATGTAAAGACTAGCAGATTAAATTAAAAGAGCTTGATAGCATTAATCACTTTTCCAAGAGCTGTGGAGCTGTAGTGGCGTAAAAGGGCCCATTTCTGTGGTGTTGACCCTCATGTTAAGCCACGGATACTTGAGCACTTCATTAGAAGTGAATGGGCCTCGAGGTGGGAGGCAGGGCAGCTAGTGAGAGGCTTAGCGGGACTCCACAGGGCTTCCTAACTGCCACTAGAGGGGAGGGAGAGAGAGAGAGAGAGAGAGAGAGAGAGA
>NC_045748.1:18471916-18512653 GCF_008692095.1 Etheostoma spectabile | reverse complement strand
GAGAGAGAGAGAGAGAGAGAGAGAGAGAGAGAGAAATCTTAAGCTAGGTTTATGGAAGCCACGTTGTTCCCAGCGTGAGGTGCATGCGCCATAAAGTGACGTCACAACAGCTGTTGTTTTCAGCGCGAAGGCTCGTGTGGATGTGCATCTCTGAATTTTTCGAACTACTTTTTGGAAAAAATGACCAATCAGGTTTGCCTCTACAAACATCTGTGTGATTCTCCGTGTACAGACCACAGAGAGTCACACAGCGTTAAATATGTCGTCAAAGACAGACGCCGCACCGGGAAAAGAAGAAACATTTTGCTGGAGAGTTCTTTCTTGTCAAAGCTAAACAAAACACTTGATGGAAAGTGTATTCTTACTGGTGTGACAGGCAGACAGTCATTTTGATTTGGCAATAAAGGACTGTCACGTTAATGATTAAAGTAGATAATTGTAAAGTTTTGCGGTATGTTTATTATGAGTGTCTATGAGTCTCTTTTTACATCAAGGTTTGCAAGGCCTGCTTTCCTTTACTTCTGCTCTCTTCTTCTCTACTACTTCTTTCTTATTCAAAGATTATTTCGTTTGTACTCCCTCTGGTGTTTCGGAGAGAACCTCTCCATGCATGCTTGGAGTGGGCGCGCCATCTACAGAGGCTCGCGCAAGTATATCCGCTTTACATAGCCTTGCAGAGAGCATGTTAAAAAAAAATGCAGATCATCAAATTTGTCCTTAATATCTCATTGTAGCCACATACAGGCTTAACTGATTAGGAAGCTATAGAAATTAAAAGAGAAAACATTCTACAAAGTAGTGGTGATGCAATGTGTGGTCATAATTCAAACCAGACAAGTTTGAAAGGAGTCTGGCATTACTGGTCAAATGTGTACCTTTGTAGGAACAAAATGTTCCAAACAAACAATCAATCTAATGCAATGAGCACATTAGATAAGTTATGATCCATTGTTGATTCTGTTTATCCATACTGTCTTCATTACTTTACCACACTTGAGTATGTATATATCATGTTGTACATAATTATGTTCATGCAATTTTAATTTGACCTAGCGTTGGAGCTGAAAGTGTGTCTTATCTAAAAACGAAAAGAAGAAAAAAAAACTTTTTCCACAGGCTTGGATGGAAATCTCCCTCAAACTCAGAAATGATTATTTCATGATCATTTTGGCTTCACAAGGTCTCATTATCCAAGTTTTTATGACAAAATTCTTGAGACGTCTGCTATTTAAGCATGAAATGTGGCTACAGAAGATTAGGGGTAAACAGATACTGATGACGAAAGCACGGCCCATCATAAAAGAGTGTGGGAATTCATTTCAGTGGCATCACCAAGCAAACAGTCTGTAAAGTACAGTATATACTGAATGTGACTGAACACATTTCTGAGAGTCTACATGTGCAGGCTTTCAGTATCAGAAAAACACATTTCCATGATGGCTAATTGTTCAAACAAACAGCTGAAGCCCCTATACAAGAATAGATTGCTATTGTGGAGACATTGATTGTACTGCAAAACAAAATCAGCATTTCTATGCTGCTGATTAAAACGCCAGGGGAGAAAATCAATTTGGCCGTTGTAGTCACTTGACGCCGGCTGAGGGCCTCACAAACTGCAGATATCAAAGGCAGCTGGCTCGTCTTCAAAAAGGAGGAAGGAAGGAAAAAACAACAACAGTATTCATACCATTTAATCCTCTATCATTTATTGAAAAATATACATATATATAGCTTATTTTTTGAGTCATCTTTGGTGTTAGACAAATTTGGCTTTAGTCTGCACATCATAATACTTATGTCCTGAAGCAAAATATTATCATCAAAGTGAAATAAGAAGTGCTGTTCTTATCTGCTATATCTATATAAACAAAAACATTTCCTTGTCTTTCAGCTTAAAGCATTCTTTTGTTTTACATGTTTTTAACTGCTATATTGAACTATACTGCACACTTAACTAATGCTTAATAATATCTACGACATGCAGTATGACACCTGCTGTTCTTAAATCCTTAATTATGACAAAAAAAAACATAAAAATGGTATAGCAGACATATTTGCCCAAATAAACTGCACATAGATTATTGTGGGCAAACATTGTCAGATAAATTATTAGAATGTGCTTGCAATTGGTATGTAAATGTGAAATAGACGTGTATAACATGAGGCAGCAATAATATTGGCCCATGAACTATACAGTACTTCAAACAATAATCTTCAATGCATGCAGACATATTAGTCAGACTGTGAGAAGCACATTTTTGTTTATCGTGGTTCTAAATCAACCCAAAAAAGATTAAGAAACATAAATTCTTCTTTCTAACTTAAACATGAAACACAGCAACAGAGGTAAACTACAAAAGAAAAATACATAACGACTATGTTTGTTTTAAGGCATTCCGATAAACCTGTATCCTATGTAAGCACTAGGTTGTTGATCTTCTTGAAGACTGAAATAGAAATGTCATACTCTCCGTGCCCCGTTCTTCCCTCCACCCTCCTTGACAGTTTGCCCCACCCCTTAACATTTTCACTATTTTCACAACACTTACACAGATTCCCTTCACTTCCTAATTCCCTCACAACTTCTCTTCTTTCTCTGTCTACTGCTTTTACACTCCTACTCTCTCTCTCTCTCTATTGCTCTTTTAGTCCGTCCATCTCTTTCTGTGTCTCTCTAAGACACACACACACACCACAAAGCTCTCATTCTTTCAGTTTGTGGCTTTTCTTTCAAAACCGAAAGCTTGCAAAGGAAAAAAAAACGTACACCCCCCCACCCGTTCTCGGTGCAGCTGGGAAACCTCACACACACACACACACACACACACACACACACACACACACACACACACAGTGCAGGGTCAAGAGGTCACAGGCCACCACGCCCTGACAACCCACAAGGGGTGGAGAGAAGAAGAGGCGGGAAGGAAATCAGAGATTCTCTGTTCTTGCCTCACAAATTTAAAGACAAGTAAACATGACTGAGGCAATTTTTCTTAGTTCTCGGTCTGCTTCCTTCATTCCTTGGTTCCTAGCTCACTTTCCCTCCTCTCTACATGTATATCTGCCCCTGTCTGTCCAGGAGAAGTCAATGTGAACCAGAGGTGTTAAGTGACCAATTTTTTAAAATAAGTGTTGTTTTTTGCTGGCAGGATGGCAACAAAGTAACCTGGAACCGTGCAGAACAACAAACCAACTACAGTTTTAACTTTCCAAAGAGACATCTCAGATATTCTTCTCTCCCTCCAAACAAACCACTTTTTTTGTCTTTTTAAAGCATGAATTCCCGTCATACGCACACTCCCCTCTCTTTCACCCCCCTCTCTCTCTCTCTAACTACAAGTATCTCTCCCCCCGACCCCCTCCCTCTTTTTCCCGCCCCTCCTCCCCTCTTTTTTCTTGCTCATGTTTTCTTTTCTTTTTCTTTGCTATTATGGAATCGCCGCTTTCCACATGTGACTCACTTTTTCACCAACTAAAGCCAGACAGGAAAAAAAAAAGCTTGTGTCTTCTCTCTGCCTCTCTGTCCCTCTCAGTAGGTGAAGCAGCACTCCTTTATGGGGCTTTTATAACCTCCATAGGTCTCCCTTTTTCAGCGTGGTTGTTCCCTATTGAGATGTGTCAGCCGGGCGACCTAGTTCCCGATTCAAGGAAAAATTGGGAGGCTAATTATTCATTCCCTCTGCTTCCAAGAGCTGTTCCTAAGACAAGCCCTGCAGGAATAAAGAGAAGGAGTAGGCCTTGATTGGCAAGCGTACACCCCCACCTTTCATTTGCCAAGGAACTGAGCGTGCTCACAGACATTCGCCACCCTAACATCATAGAGAGCAACCCCAAATACAAGGGAGGAGAGAAAAAATAAAGCACAACAAAGCCTGAAAAGAGGAGAAGTAGCAGGAGGAGGGGGAGGATGGAGAGAGGGCTGGAAGAGGCGAGCGTCAGAAGAAAGAATAAATGCCAAGTAAAACTTGTTGACACAGAAAAATTGGGCTTGGGAGTTATTTTAGATCAGGCTGGATTTTTTTTTTTTTCAAATCAGGTTATTAGAAGCTCGTCCAACATTTCTCTATGTGAAAAGTATCATTAATGTTGAGCTGATTCAGTAACGTTTCAGCCTGAGGTGTGTATTATTTCTCTTTCATCAAGTGTTACCTTTCAGTGCAGCACGCAGTAAAATCATATTACTGCATCTATGGAAAAGGCCAGCGGTGATGCATATGTGCTTTACACTCTATAAAACGATTTACTAACAGGTTGCTGTTCTCAACATCATGTTTCTCTGTGAGACGACCCCATGAAAAATACCTATCCACATTCACAGGTGTATTTCACTTTCATTTACTCTCTTTTATTTACTTCCTGCCTGCTTTATTTCACCATAATCAACCTGTGTGGCCCTTGTCTTGTTAATCTTTAACAACTTCATTCCAATTCCTATTCATAGGTTTATGACTACAACTCATAACCTTAAAAAGACTTCCGAACCAAACTTGTGTGGAAAGAAAATTCTCCCACATTATCAGGTCAGAAACGCACTTCCCTGTCTGCTCACTTGCACCTGTTCTGTCTGACACAATTCAACATGCATCTTGGGAGGACTGGTTCAGCGTGTCTGCACACCCCTCATCATGTGTGCTGTGCATGCAGGGATCACACTGGCACAATGCTAAGCAGGGGGAGCCAAGCTGTAAAGCTCTTGGAACATCGCCTGTGACAATCTCAATCTCATTCTCTTCTTCACTTGTTAATTTGCCATTGTATGGTATCACTGTGATGTTATCTGTAACAATGGCTGGGTTGGTGGAGTGGAGACAGACAAAAAATGAGGAGGGGAAATATTAAAAAGAGAAGTAAAGGTGTGAGACGAGGGCTCATAAACACATCATAACTCACCAACTACTTCCCAGATCTAAACATTTTACATGTTATGATGGCTGAGAATGTGTGTATGAGCACCAGTTAAACCCTAAAAGGTTAGATTTTAGAGTAAACAGCTGCTCACTGTCAACATCAGTTGGTTACAGCTTCGGCACTTTAGGATCACCAGTTTGAATCCTGGCTGCGGTAATCAGGGAGGTGAAATGGCCACCGGTCTCCATTCACTTAACAACCGCTGCTGAGATGCACTTCAGCAAAACACTTAATCCGTCGATGACTCAAGGAGGGCTATAAGTAGAAGATTGTGGCAGTACTGCACTGGATATAATAGTGCTATTAGGTTGATAGGTGCAAATATCTCTCCCGGTATGAGGAGTTTGCTGTAAATCACACACCTGCTCTAGGGCTGGGCAATACAGAGAAAATCAAATATCACAATATTTTTTGACCCAATACCTCAATGTCAATATTGTGGTGACATTGTAGGGTTGACATTTTGTGCTTTCACAAAATATTTTTACAATTAGATTTTTTATATCTAATAATCAGTAACGTGGATTTAAATAGGCAAATAATAGAACAGCTAGAACAGTCTGTTAAATTCACAAAATGTTTCTGTAATGCAGCTCGTAAATCCAGGAAAGACAACACTTGTATGATATTACGATATTACAATATCCAAAATCTATAGGTACACCTATATGTAGGCCTAACAGATGGCAACAAAAGCCTATATATTAATATTAGGTGTATACATATGTCAAGGATGTTTAAATTAAATAAACTTCCGCTGGAGTTCGATTTACTTCGGCAACACTGTTGACCGCATCACTGATCTCTTTCTATTCCGCATTCTTTCTACAGCCTAATACCAGTTTTTAGGGTGCAAAATAGGACACACGTTACTGCAAATTAAACTGAGATGTCAGGGTTTCAGTCTCCACCTCTGAAAAGTGCCTCTTCCTAGCCGGATTACGTTTGGCCATGTCGTAAATGGTAGGGGTGAGGCCTCAAAAACGAGAATATATTGGCAGTGATATTTAAATTACGATCATTTATCAATGTACGATCATCCTTACGCTCTGATTGGTGTGATACGAAAGTTTCATAATTCCCACGTGAAGCCTGTCCTAAGAGGATTTCTGCGCCGGTTTCTACATCAGGTTGATAAATGAGGGCCACTGTTTCCAAATGACTCCTAAAGCTAGTGTGGCATTTATGTGTTTCAATTTCATGTTACTTATCAAAAAACATGTACAGCGTTACCATTACATCTGGAATTTTCGAATATTGGTTGATGTATTGGTCTGGCTCCAGTTATATCTTGTTTAATCTACAAGTGAAAAAAAACTATTTTCAGGGGGGTTATGTGCCGCACAATTTCTTGGCAGGGTGCAGTGATTTCCTGTAGTTTTGTCATCACTGTTAGGTTGCCAGGCAACTAGTGAAGACAATGAATAGTTTAGCACTTAACCCCCTGTAAATCGTGTGTACACGTCAGTAAGTATTTCCAAATTGTCAAACAACTCCAATAATGAAACAGATTTTTTAATGCTTTAATTGCATAGGATGTACATGTCTAACTACCTATCTTGAATGAAATACTCTTTATCTGGTGTAGTTCCAACTGAAGGTGAAATACATGATATGCTCCTCCTTCATTCGGTTACTGTACACATTAAAGTGTCCGCAATGACAACTTTAGGCAACATACACTAGACGTGTAAAATGCAAATGTAAAAAACAAACAAAAAAAACATTTGTTTTGATCCAGTTTAAAATTATAAAAGAGTCCCTAAAATAAAGAGGAAATTATGTACGGCACATTACTAACCGAGCATCCTAACCAGCGGATCCATAACAGTAATAACCTCGATCTAACCTGTATTTCTGAAGCAGGTGGCAAGTGGTGAAGAGGGTTTGTCTCCACAGGCCAGATTATGAGTTCACAGCCAGACGTGGACAGATGGAGGCAGAGGTTAGCCCTCCTTCCTGCGCTCTGACACACACACACACACACACACACACACACACACACACACACACACACACACACACACCACACACACACACACACACCACACACAAACACACATCACCACACACACACACACACACACACACACACACACACACACACACACACACACTTTTTCACAAGACAATTACCTCACGCATGCACACACAGAATGAAAACAGTCACAGTCAACCCACACACATAGAAACCTGTCTTTGTGTGTACATACACACTCCACAACCCTTCCAGCGCCACAAAATATGGCAACCAGCTCTGTTTATGAAGGGCACAGCACCCAGCTGCAGCTTTCGAAAACAGAAGACAGAGCGACTAAGACGGTCCTCGACATGTTTGGCAGAGACTTTTTTTTGGTTTAAACCCATTGCCTGAAGTCATGTCCAATTCACTCCCGCTATCTGTTCTGTTAATTCCATTATCTCTGATTATTTTCTCATAAGCATTGCTGCTCTAATCCACTTGTTGGTCACATATCTTTGTTGTACCAGCCAACCACTGAGCTGATAATGGGTATGCACAACCCAGGTTTTTAATTCAGTTCAATTGCACCCGCTCTCATTTTGACTTGTAGCTGTAATGACAGCAGAATGATCCTGAATGATGCTGGAATTCATTTAAAGTCAGATAATGACAACAAAGTGATTCACAGGTGACTGATTTGTTTGTCAGTTCTGCAAATGTAAAATGATCAATTGTGGTGTTAGTTTATCTCTCTACTGCCTTATATCCCTGTGCTATTTAGTTAGTAGTTTTTTTTAAGATCATTTCTAAATCAAGTATGCACATAATTTCTCATCTCTGGAACAACATTCACCCCCAGCTAGGATTGATTCTAGTCACAATCTTTTTCTGCTGGATTTCTCCTACTTTGTATTCCTCTCAGCTTTACTACAGTTTCAAGAAAGAAAAGGAAAACTCAGGATAGTGGAAGTCTCACTCTTGGTAATAAAAAACAAGTAGATATTTCCAATGGGAGCCTCAATTTGAGGGCAGCACATTTATCTTAAATACCATGAAAAATAACATTTATTGTGACATGGGTCTTATTGGTATGCATAAAATGAATGTTTCAGCAACCTCAGATGATATTCTGATCATACAGCATAGAGAAATAATGCTAACACCTGCTATGCAGTGTTCAGTGAACGGTCATCTAAATCTTCCTCATGCCCCTGCATTCACCTTCACCACATGCCGTTTTGGTGGCACACAGGAGCACCGCCTATGGTGTAATCAAAGTCATCAGCCCTTAGTTTAACCGCTGTAGAAAACCCTAACTAGATAAAGCTACAGACACGCTCCTCTACAAATCCATACTCAATCCTATTATAGTACTCTTGTCTCATTGGGAGATGAGCATATTTGTGGGCTGATAAACAAAACTAACATTACCATTATTTGTGATCTGGCTGATGCTTTTCATTGAGGGTAATTTGTGATGAATGCAACAGAGGAATCATCTAAAATTCATAAGTCACCAGCCCACTGTGAGGGCTGCAGGGTTCAGTACGTGCACAGCGCACGTAACACTTATTACTGAGAACGATAGAGGGCATCTGCAAATTTAGCTTTGGTTGAGGATTTTTTTTTTAACACATTTGTGTTGTCTGTGAATTGAAAAAAAAGAAGTGTGTATTAAATTAAGTATCTAACCACCACAACAGCATATTAGAACCTTTGACACTCAATACACCTTTGATTTAGATAGTATATGAAGCTCCGAAAATCCTGAAAGAAGGACTGGACAAAGCAATGGTAAGAGGTTTATAAAAACTAGTCTTATGTAAGAAAGTGAATGAATAGCAACTGAGATATGGCTTAGATATAGGTTTTGAAGTTGTGATGGAGATGAGGTAATGACTCATGCTCATCTAACTCAGGTGGGAAAGTCATTCCTCCACAGGAAAGAAAGGAGACAGCAAGGCCACTGCAGGGAGAGGGATAAATAATTGGACAATTGTACCAGAACAGAGAACGTGGACAGAAGTCTAGGTCATGACCTGAAAGTACAGTACAAGTTTTGTTTGTAAAGTCAGTATGTATAGCGGGAGCAATGTGACAGGAGAAATGTAGAGACACTGAGGACAACTCTGGCTGCAGCTGCATTAGCGGACTCAAGAAACATTCTGTAATGTGGTTGTGGTTGTCTCATTTGGGAGATGTGTTAGGTTCAGATTATGTCGATGATGTGAGGCTCACATCAGTTTGTTATCTAAGTCACTGCAGTGTTTTCAGTATTGACAGGGATGTCTTGCACAGGTTTTGCCAAAGAAAAACAGCAGCACAGTCTTGTCAAAGTTGAGCTTAAGGTAGTGGACAAGCATCCGACTGGAGATGTCAGGGAGGCAAGAACAGATGAACACTGCTCGACTGAGATGAATCTTTACCAGTCCCCATGATACTCCTAGTTGCCAGAGCATTGAAGGTAAAAGGTAGAGTATTGCTGGTCTCAGAGCAGCAGGAAAAAAAGCTATGCGATGTGAAGCTAGAGCCAAAGACTAGAG
Organism: Etheostoma spectabile; assembly: GCF_008692095.1. Lineage (NCBI taxonomy): Eukaryota > Metazoa > Chordata > Actinopteri > Perciformes > Percidae > Etheostoma > Etheostoma spectabile. The sequence goes on along the minus strand of NC_045748.1, from coordinate 18,503,236 downwards.
TCTAGAAAGAGAAGAAGCAGAGGCCCAGGAGTGAACCCTGGGGAACTCCAGTGGAGGTGATGAGCACTGAAAACAGAGCTGCTCTCTGCAGTCCAAGTTTGATTATTTGGAAATAAACACATAAAAGCATAATAGAGGATATAAGGTAATGAAGAAAATTCATTGTTTTCTACAGCTTTTCTCTTATAATTCTCGATTCATAGTAATTTTTTAAAGCAAGTGTTTTTAAGCGTGCTAATTATTTTTACAAAACAATGGAGTTATATTTAATGGTAATTCCTTTGCACCTCCTAAACAACAGATTACGCTTACATGTCCAATAGAAAAAAAAGAGTTAATATTCACAAAACAAGTCATAAGAAAATCAAGGTCGTTATAAAAAAATAAATCCTGGAGTTTTTCTGTAATCTTATTTTCCAAGATTTGCAAGTCCTATGTGTTAGAGAGATTTCAATCAATGGACATTCCATTTATAAGGGTGGCTTAATCTTAATATAACAAGCTAAGAATAATCTAATAGAGGATATCTAGAGTATATCTGTGTAAAACTCTGACTTTATGTCCCCTTGCATCATAAAGTGTTGTCTACTTTGTGTTATAACAAAACACAGACACTTACTTGACTCTCTCCATTAACAATTAGTAAAACTACAGTGTTTACACTGCAAAACTAACAATTAGATACCTAATTGCAAATAACGTATTATCCAATTTGCATAGGCTAGGTTTTCTTTTTATAAAAGAAAAGTCTTAATAAAAACTGAGCACCCTCATTTTAAGCCCCAGAAATCCCACTTGACACCTTCATGCATCTTTAACCAGCCAATACTAGGCTACTAGGCTTTTTTGGTACTTTCCAAATCAGATAACATTGAGGCTTTGGAACTTTTTGGCATAACATTCCTAATTTCAGGCTCTGTAAGTTGCCTGATCTGGTATTTAAATGCTACAGCTTTGTGATCAAATTTTCATTTGGTACAACTGATTACATGCAACTGCAAACAAATGACCAAATGTGTAAACCACACTATTTTGTTTAAAAGGCAATACATTATATCTGTACCTCAAAGGCTAAGTAAGCTATCATGCCCATCTTTGGTCGGTATGATGTGGCCACTGACTGTGTTTGCCTACAGTCAGCTGTGACTGAAGCTTGTTTATACCGGACACGACTTAGACGCATTTTTTAGTCACTTTTCTTCTCATATCAGAAACACCTATATTTTAACCAACGCTGCTGTCTGCAGCAGCTCTTCACAGTTCCATGCTCCATCACCTTCATACACACATGCCACACTGACCTAAAGCATCCTTTTACACGCTTGATTTCATTTAAAACATACTGACTAGCCCTTTAAACCATTTTTATTTGTCTTTTTTTAATGGCAAACATTTTGACACGTCATAGCACGAAAAGCACAGGTGGAACTAGAAAAATTAATGATGGCTGCATTCCATTCATGTGTATCATTGCGAAAACTCTGGTATGAAATATGTTTGCTCACTGTCATGGCTTACTCTGACATTTCCATAGAACATCTGGGGGTTTTTCCACAATGACAAGTCAAAATATCAAAATAAAGGCCTACAAACATACTTCAAGAAGCCCATAAATAATGTAGCTCTTTCATATATGATATTCATTATAGAAACATGATAAATGACACTGAGTTAAGAATTGTGATTTCAGTACAGCCAATTCTGTCAATAAATACATACAGTAAATGCAGTTGTCAATGTTAGTAGTTCCAAAGCCATGAGCATGTGGCGCTTCTACTGGATAATCACAATTTCAGATAGTATGGTCAGTCATATTTAACCATTGTGTGTTTACGTGCTGTTAGTGTGTATGTGCATGCCACCCAGCATACATGCTTGTGTGTGTGCATTCATATGTATGACTCATGCTGGCAACATGCTGACAACTCCTTAACATTAAACAAATGACTAAATCAAAAGAGTGCTGAAGTGCAGTGAAAGAGGAGGAGAGTGGTAAGATTGTAGCTGCTCGTACTGCTGGCAGGATCTCAAAGGTATGACAGTTTTCCCTCAGAGCACTCTGCTGGGAAAGTTCTTAAAAGGTGGCTGCCCAACACTTTGACTGGTTGACTGGTTAAATAAGTGCCCTATAATGTTAAATATAATGTCAGTAAATGTCAGTGCACCTTATCACTATTCTTGAAGAAATACCACAATGACAATCAGAGTTCATCAATCTCAGCTACAGAGCAAGATAAACTTCTGACAATTTTTTAAAGCTTCAAGTATGACTAAAATGTAACGATTATGCTACTTACTTATGACGATTAATAAATAATGGCTTACACATTCATATTTTTAAGGGAATTGATATCAACCTTTTTGGCTGTAAAGGTATTACTCTGTGTTCTATTTGTCCTCTTGACTTCTATTTATTCTAAATAAATAACATCTCTCTCTGCACCCCGTCTCTGCCAGCTCAACTAAATGTACCACTTATCCCACCTGTTAGAGCAGCCTCTGTGTGTAAATACGAGACCCTTCACAGTTTCCAGGTTACAACACAGTTTATACTATTTATATACTGTATGTCTAATAGCTTCCGGCAGCTATACTGAAAACTAATGAATGTAGTGTAAATATAATGAGATTGTATTTTTCTACATTCATTTACTTTTTTTAACAAACTGTTAAAAATGAGATGACTTTTCTGAGCTGGTGTATTTGTTTAACACCTTTGCCACTTTTAATGTGTGTTATGGTTATCAGAAATTGCAATTAAAGCAGATATTTTTTACGCTGGACTTGACTGTAACATTAGAATGTCTTTTTGTCTCTTATTGTTGTGTAAGAGAGGTTAGTAAACATCCTCTTCTTTGCCATCACAGAGCAAACATCTTCTGAAAATTCACCCATTCACTGCTCAGCTGGCAGACAACACTCTGAGCCATATAGCCAGCTAATTTAAAACATACCAATTTAAACTGTTTTTATATTTTCTACAAGACTTTAAACATATTTAACCTGCTGATTATTCTCACTAAATGTGCCTGAGGTGACGACAGCTTTAGCTGTTCAGTCAAATGTGTAAATTAGCATTTCTAAATGGATGAGTAAGAATAAAAACATGCCTATTCCGTTTTCTATTTCGACACGCCTATATGGATCTGACATGTTTTAGCAATAACAGTAGTTAATTTGTTACAACTGGCTTCTCGGTTGAATTTTATCAAGATTGGGGCAGACTGTGACTGTTGACTTTTTGTTTTAAAGGAGGAGGTGAAAGTAAAACTTAATACTCCCACTGTAGTCAGTCTACTGCTGTATTTTAAAGACGTTTTGAATGTGAATGTAACTTCACATTGTAAACTTGGAACCAAAACTAAAGAGCAACCAGTGGTGGGAGAAGTACTCAGATCCTGTACTTGAGTAAAAGTACCAGTACCACAGTGTAAAAAATAAGACTACTACAAGTAAAACTCCTGCATTTTAAATCAAACAAGTATTTAATTAAAACCATGTGAGAAGTTTAAAGAGGAACTGATTCTTTGGTTTAGTTGTTAACTTAATGACATCTAAAACGTGACAAGAAGCCACATAACACGGCTTTTTGGTTGAAGAACCACTAGTTTGATCTTTAACTGTGCATTGAATTTTGTAAGATCATCATGCGTCTTTAAGTACAACTTTAATCTGAAACGTAACTATAGCTGTTGAATAAATCTAGTGGAGTAAAAAAGTACAATATGTTGTAGTATAAAAATGCATGAAAAGGAAATATTTAAGTCAAGGTCAGTTACATTTACATTCACTCATCTCTATAGTCCCAACATATGAACATATCAGGACTGAGCAAGAGCAAAAGAGAGAATTTGAAATATCATAAAACCAACTGGACAATCTGTTTCAACATTAGAAAAATAATTGCACATACATTTTTTGACGTAGAAACAATTTCCCACATTATACAAACACTGCATTCAAACGGAGCTTTAATATTGCATTTCTGCTTTTATACAGTAAACAGCATCTAAGGTTAGCTCACAAGCTGTCAGGCAGAGAATGTGCGGAGCAATGAACAGACAGTAAGGGAGAAATCACACAAGGACCAGACTGACACAGGTCAGAGAGAAGAGAGGAAGAAGTCAAGGTGACATGAAAGCAAGAAATCTACACAGAAAACATTCCCACAGTGAATAGAAAATTCAGGTATGTAGCTCTTTAGGACTCACTGATACTAAAAACACTGATATTGTCTGTGTTACAACTGATTCTAATTTGGAGGAAATCCAGCCTCACTTAAATTAACAATTATCAAATCCTTCTTCTCACACCCTAAGTGCTATTTTCAGTCCTAAATATGGAGAGATTTTACAAGTAAGGAAGATTTATTATCATAATTGCATGCAGCGTGTGTGTGTGTGTGTGTGTGTGTGTGTGTGTGTGTGTGTGTGTGTGTGTGTGTGTGTGTGTGTGTGTGTGTGTGTGTGTGTGTAAAATTTGCCTCAAGAGTTCTTTTACACTAACATAGGCTCTTCATAGAAGCCCAATGTATGATGTTAAATTAGTGGTAAAAGCTGGACCGTTTAGTCATTTTTTAAACACAAATGTCAAATGCTCCTCGCTTCCCAATAGAGAATGTGTTGCCTTTCATTGTCTTAACAGAGTAAATTGAATATTTTTTGGTTTTGAACTGTTGATTTGACAAAACAAGACATCTGAAGATTTGGATTTCTTTTTTCACCGTTTTTGATATTTCATAAACCACTTCATCGGTTCATCAATTAAGTGACTGGCAAATTATAAATATAATCATTATTTGCAGCCCTTAATGCGACACATAAGAGATAAAATGAGAAGACAAAATGTAGCTGGGCCTAAAGTCAGAGCATAATTTCCCAAAAAATGCTTGACTTGACTTTGACTAAATTGAGACTTGAAAACAAATATCAAATTAGCACTCTATAGCAGAATCCATCTCCATGGTCTGCACAGAAATACAAACAAATATCAACAAAATCCTCTGACTAGTGACATCTTCTATCTTCAGTAATCAATAACTATAAAATTTAATTAAACAGGCCAGAATTATTATCAACTGTAATAACCTCAATGTGCTACTCAAAGGGAGTCATAATTTACAAGTTTGGCCGCCAGCTAACAGTTTGCAAATTGGTGAGGTAATGATAAAATTTCACACTGCTACATACTTGTTATGTGGCTTCTTCTAATAATATTTTGCTCTGGATGCCAAATTCCTGCTACTCTGTACTCACCACATGGACAATTTGTGATATATTTGATCGCTCAGTGAGCAAAATGAAATTATTAAAAAGGCCATACCAGAGTTGGACTATTTGCTATTAGAGGATTGGAGACATAGCTACACAGTGTCTCTATTACGCATGCTTGTGCAATCTGAGTAACAGGCTCTCCCCAACAGCAACAAGAACATCTGTCAAATGTCTGCTGCAGTGCCTGTGAGGCCTTTTTCACATCAAGTCAGCTTTTATAGGTAACTGAGGGCTAAAATCCTCACTCTTGCTTTAACCTCTCCAACCAATATTACTTCTTTTTTTTTCCTCCTGACTGTTGTTCTGCTAAACCAAACCCAATACAATCCCTCTCCTGTTTCCTCCTCTCCCTGTTTTTCAGAGGATCAGTCGATATGTTAGACTTCTACACACGTGCTCAGGGAGATAATGAAAATGTTTCTATAAATAGGGACAATATTGCTGACAGTTGCACTCTCTCAAGTGAGATATCTCAGTATAATTTTCACTACACACATTCACACACACACTAAATACTGGCGAGAAAAATCTCCTCAAATGCTGTGTGCTTCATCATAGCGATAGTCCTGAAGCAGCATATAAACACTGGAGTTGCAAAGCAAACGCATTTCAGATATGTGCTATATGAAGCTCAAATATAGGACGAGATCAATGCGCCCTACACATCTTAAATAAACAGCACGCAGCTTTACTCTGCAGCAGACTAAACAGCTTGAATTTACATAATACTGAACCCTGCTCTATGTCAGACAATACAGCTCCTGTATAACATACAAGCGTTATGCTACACCATGACATTTTTTTGCCACTCTTACACCTCAATAGTACATCTACACACAACACATGTTTCACTATTTCTCAGTCCATTTTACATACAATCCGCTAAAACCGTGACTGTATTCCACCTAATCACTCTTATGTCTATATAATCAAGTCCAACCTAATCAAAAGCAAACATACAATTAAACAGTCTCTACAAGCCTCTAAAGCAACTTTCAGAGCATAAACGGAAGCTTAAGTGAAGAGCGATGTGATAGAAAAATAATTGAGATGGATAGAAGAGAGAAGCTCTTTCATTCTCTTTCTCACCTTCCAGCTCATGATGGATGACATCCGAGAGGTTGGGCTCTTCACCCCACCAGAAGATCCACAGCTCCTTCGCGTCCGGTTTGATTTTGCGTCGCCATACACACAACAGGTTGGCTTGCACACAGCGCATGAAGCTGCGCAGAACTGGGTCGTCCTGGGCCGGGGCCGAGATCACCGGCCCATATTCTCCGCTGCCGCGAAAGCTGTAGCAACGCCATTTAATGCCCGTTAACTCCGCCTGCAGGAAGAGAGGAGGTAACGATTAAAGTTGTAAGCGGTCCATTTACCTTAAAATATAATACAGCATTGTTATTATATCCAGTGACTAATGAAGTCATTTCACACTGTCTTCAGTCCAAATGTATATGAATGTATGTAAAAGCAGAAACAATTAGTTGTTTTGTTGGTAAATCAAATCGACAGAAAACATAATCCGCAATCATTTTGATAACCATTAATTACTTTAGTTATTTTTCAAGCAAAAACACCAAATATTCTCTCATTCAAGCTTCTCTGATGTGCTGCTTTTCTCTGATATAAAATGAGAGATATAAAACAAAGTGACAGGCATTTCTCTCTATGTTGTGACATTTTATTAACCAAACAAAATAATTATTCATTGCAACCATAACTGTTATATGGAATTGTATATCAGTTAATTATTTTGATTCAAGAAGCATGTTTTTATCTCACTTTCTAACATTTATCTCACATCTAGTAGATGGAATGAAAAGACCATTATACATGAATCCATGATGTTATAGAAGCCTCATTAGTGTTGTGTTGACCTTTAAGCATTGTACTTTAGTGTACATAGATTTCTTTCATATAAAAGAGAGCATCAGACAAGTTGTTTCAATCAATAATTGCACAAACTCTGCCCAATTAAGTTACATTTTTTCTGGCTTCACGGATACACAGCTATGATCCTGTTGTGCAAATGTTTTAGCACATTTTATGTCTCCCTGTTGTGTTCTTATAACCTTATCTAGACACCTCGACTTGCTGCTGTTGATGCTGTCAAGATAGGATTTTGTGGAGAGAAGAGGTGGAGAGTGGTGGCGAGACATAAAGGATGGCCTTGAGTGAAATGCAGGGAATTAACTACAGGAGAGACAGCATTGAAATATAGGAGGGAGCTACAGAGAGTGAGAGAGACATGAGAAGAGGTAATAGTGGCGGGGTCAATGGTTGGAGCCCGGCCCAATAACTGACATCTTCTCTATTTAATCTAATGGGGTGATAGGTGTTTATGTTGCCTATTGTAGACTTGGGCGTGAAGGCTCTCTACCATGCTACATTTAGTGATGAGCCAGTGAAAGAGCCATACTTCTACCTCCATCATTTTACGTTTTGTAAAAGAGCATACATATGCAAACAAGCAAAAATATACAACTGTCAGTGAGCCTGTGATGTTCCTGTGCGCTTTGGCAAACTCTTTTCCGTGTTAGTTTGTGTCCTTGCGTTTGTGTTTCTGCATGGATGAGTCGAGTGCACAAAAGGCATTGTTGAACAGGACAGAGATTTGGCAGTCAGAGAGGGGGGAAAATCTCTTGGTGTGTCGTCGCGCTACCCTACTCTCCTGTGTTCACCCAGCTGTGAGGATCGTGTTTGGCACACTGGCTAGGGAGCCAAGACATCCAAGACCAGCTGAGAGAGGAAAAAATACTGACCCATTTTAACAGAGACAGGTGGAAAAGAGCAGCGCAAAAAAAATTAAAGCCTGCAGTGTCTTTGAGTGAATGAAGAAAAGGAGTCTCCACAGCTTTGATAACCGTAAAGAGAGGGACCAAGGAAGCTTGCCTGTCTTTTCAGTCTGTGTAAGCAAGGGTCGCAGGGGTTGTGTCCGAATCAAAAATCCAGCCAAAACCATACCTTTGAGGAAGCTTGTGCATGTACTAAAAACATATACAGCAGCATCTTATATGTGAGTGGAAACAGAGGTATGCACATGACCCCCAGGAGCATCCTGACTGCAGCATTCACCCATAATTACAAGCATGTCCCTCCTGTAATGACAGTGTGTGTAATAGGAGATATAAACATTGGCGCTGTGATAAGCCAAGCCCTAAAATTAGCCATGACAAGGTCAAGGATGCTGTTTCTCCCAAAGCAAAGAGGAAGACATCTGCTTGCACTACCTCGTCACTCCCAGTCAATGTCAAAAGTTACTCCGCTGTTTGAGACAGCTGTCTGCTGCTACTGAATCAGGAGACGAGACGAGAAGATGAGAATCGAAATGTCAACAAAAAAAATACAACATATCAGTTATTGTTTTTTTAAGGCAACACATGCTCTCTGGTGAATTGATTGTTAAAGATCCCTTCCAGACAGGTTTTTTGACATAAGAATACTGCTTGGAATACAAATTTGAGTCTGATAGGGTTCTTCAAAAAAAGATTTAAGAAGTGACCTACAGCCACACCAGCAGCTCTGTGAGGCTGTCCTCAGGTGCAGGGCGCTAAATAATAACATGCTCACAATGTTCAACATTTTAGTTTAACACGTTTAATAATTAGCAATAAACAATGTCGTTATTGTTTTACAAAATGAAATTTTGACCCGATGATACGGTTAGATGAAAAATTAAGAGATCCACAGAGTTGTTACAATTGATCCTAAGGGTAGTCGATATCGACGACGTTCCACTTTCGGGATTGTTCAGGTGCCGCCGGAAATTCCACCAGATTTTTAAGACGGATGTCCCACACCTTACTCTCTTTGTGTTGGCATTCTAAACTCTTGTGGATTTATAAGGACTATGGATAACTGCTCCTTAGATCTCTGCAGGGTAAATCCAGACAGCAAGCTAGACTATCTTTCCAATCTGAGTTGTCTGTTGCACATGTTCCACCAAAACAAGTTCCTTCCCGAGGCTATTTTGCTGAGGCTGGGTCATTGTGTCTGGGGATTAGCGCCCCCCAGGACAAAATGCCAATAAACCAGAGGACGTTTTTCTCCCATTCCAGGACGCTTTGTGGATTAGCCAAACCCTCCTCCGCAGCGCGGTGGAGGAAGGTCTGGCAATGCAAGACTATTCTGAGCATAGCATGAATGAGGGCACCAAATTTCATGGCTATCCATCCATTAAATGTTGAGGCATTTCACTCAAAGTCACAAATGTGCTCAAGAAAAAGTCAAGGCCTCAACAAAGTCAGTGGGATTCCTCGTGACATGACATACCATGACAGTCTGTACACAATTTCACAGCACTCCACCTTATAGTTATTACTTTAGGAAGGATGGCCAGTTTAGGCCCTATACAGACCAAGGACAAAATTTGGACTGGTAGCTGGAAGAAGTTCCAGTTCACCTCCTGGGCACTGCCGAGGTGCCCTTTAGCAAGGCCCCAAACCCCAAATTGCACATACATAATTCTGCACAGTGAGGGTCAAACATTCAAGTGCAGTCAAAATAACCACGACTCATTATTGAGTGGTGTGGGAAATTATACATTTTAGATTTAGTATTCAATGTATCTTGGTGAAGCCCTAGGATTCTAGGAGAAGTGTTTTTACGTTGTGAGGTTGTCAGATAAAAGTCAGCCGACAGTCAAATTCACGTGTGTCTGAAAATACCCTCAGACCCCAGAGGGTTAACATTAAAGGGCCATTGTACTGAGGAAGGGCTAAGTTGGTGGACAAATGATAAGTGAATGACTTAAGGATATACAAGGCAAGGCACTCTTAAGGGACTTCAGATTACACAATTTTTGAGTCTTCTCTCCATGCTGCATAAAGTAAAGACATTTGATTCATCACATCAATTCGCTCATTTGTAAGAGAACTAAAATAATTCATTGACAGAGTAGGGGGGCTTTAAGGAAAAATGTTCTCCCTTTCTAGTGCAGAAATGTGGCTGAACAAGTTGTATTTTCAGGTGGAATATTGCGCTAATGGTCAAAGGCTGCTTTCAAACAGAGGTTCTGTGTATTTGTTGACCATGTGTAAAGCACTAACCTAACACCCTGCTGAACCCCTGTGGAGAATGAGCTGTGGCACCGTTGCAGGAAGAGGAACAGGGCTGCAGTCACATGCTCAAGGCAGATCCAAGTACGCACCCACGCACGCACGCACGCACCCACGCTGTGATGATGTGCAGACCAGAAGCGCTCAAAGACACTGATATGCATCAGGAGCCAGACATTTTCAAAGTTCTTTGTATATTTTAGTGGGTCCTGTCCTGCATGTGGACAAATGCATCCACATGTATAGAGTTGCAGTAATACCAGTGCTAAAAACAGCCAATTCTTATATTTGTATGAATAAATTATCACTAGTAACTATCTAGCTATTATCTCTGCAACTTTGGTAACAAATCAATTTGAGTAAAATCCTCTCATGCAAATAGAAACAACCATCAATCATTTTTGCAATAGTTCTTTCATTGTTAGTCATAAAATAATCAGAGAAAAAAAGTGCACACTTTAAACAGATAATATGAATAGTCCAAGTCCACCAATCAGGTGATAAATTGTACCATGCACTGGCCAATAAGTAGTGTTTTTAGGTGGTAATTGCAGCAAAATTCCAAATACGTTTTATAGGCCAATTTGTATTTTACTCTCATTGATATGCAAAAAAAAACCTACCCGACACAAATGTCCTTTTGTGTCATGATCTGTGCTGATGCTTACAGTAGCTATGTGTTCAGGGAAACAGGGAATTTATACGTACGTTTGTTAAGATGGCAAAGACCAAAGCAAATATGTACCCAAAGCAGCAAATTCCTCACCATCCAAGGCACGAAAGAGCAAATCAACAATTATTCTAGGCAGCAGTTTCCGTCTCTTTTAAAAACTAAACCCACAAGGATAAAAAGGCAAAGAGTTCAAGGAAAAAGAAGGTGGATGTTTGCTTCACTGTCAATAAAGCAAGCACTCCACTTCTGTTGGTTAGCTGGTTCAATTTCTGATTGAGTGCAGGACCAAAACAAGAGCTTTTCCTTCCATTGCTAAGACGGACCAAAGCTTTGACCTCACTCTCACCTCTATTATCTTTCTTGTCTCCACTCTCCCTCTCATCTCTCAGCACTCTCACTGTCACACGGATGCCTATTGAATACAGCCAGGAGTATCTCGCGTTCTCCCTCTCGCCTTTGTGTTATTCCTCTCTTAATGTCTTTTTGTCTAGTAAACAGAGAAAAGATAACAGCCAACCTTATGTTTCCTGAATATTTTTTGCGTGAGGAGATGGAAGAGTGTGCTCTATTCTATTCAAATCCACTTTTTCAATTCTTGGCAGTTAAATGGATTCTCTATTACTTTACATGCTTTTGTATTCTTTGAACATGGATTTTGAATAGGAACCTAACCTTAAAACCAGAGAGTTAAAAACAATTTCCTGTATATTTAAGGTGAACTGAGCCCCAACTCGGAAAAACCTAATCTGTATTCCAACAAGAGGTCATCTGCAGTGCACCAGACATGTGCTTGTAATCAAAGGAAAATATGGAAGTCAGAACTTTAATCTTTGGCATACATTGCTCAAACAGAAAGTACTGGATAAACCATCTGACTTCAACAGAAAAGAGAATCAAATGGTTTGTCATACTGCAGGTCTAACAGAAACATTCATACGATATATATATACACTGCATATTGTTTGATGCACAGGAGCTCTACAATGCAGAGGAAATCGCCGCAACTTAGATAGCAGCGCTGAGAGGAAAACACACTTGACGTGCACTTTGCAGGAATGCTTCAGCAAACTGAAAATATTTTTGCTCCTCCTGTTCCTTCTCAAAAAATTTGTGGGACCTTTTGAACGGACTACTTAAACTTCCCAACATGCAGCTGACTGTATGTTTGTTTTGGACTTTTTCCACACAGACAAGGCTCAGCAGCTGCCAGTGACAGAGGAAGGCGTGTATTGACAGCATGTTTCAAACGCAACTCTGTACTTGTAGAGCACTTTCACTTTCTTGCCAAATGACTTTTAATAATACATCAAGATATATGTGACGTAAACTTAACGAGAAACATGTAAAAATTCCTACAGAGAAGTTAATAAAAACTATATTTAGCCTGGTAATACGCAGATCTTTGAGCTTTATTAAGGAAACTTTTCTATCAGAACTGCAGCTGATGTGGACATTTTCAAGTGCGTTGTGCTCTATCAGAGCTGACAGAAAGCGTATGAGATACGCCACTTCTTTAGGAATCTCACAACGTTGTAAGACCCTCGCAGTCTGATAGTCTGACAAAGGAGGCACTTTAATGCAATTGAGAGACAGCTTGTATCAGCAGTTTTACCTACTCTGGCACAAGTGAAACACTTATTCTGTCAGAGTGGCGTAGCTTTCTCATCAACGTCAAATCAGTTTAGACCCTTGACAAGCTGCCAATATTTGGGGTGTGTTCAGATCGCTTGTGATGCCTGCGAGTCTTTAGATAAGACTCAGTCTTTATCAGACACATGCAACACTATCTATCTCTCTTTCATGCAATGTCAAAGAACAGGGTATAATTGAATTATTTCTAACAGAGTGTGAATTGACCCAATACAACTTATTTGAAGATTCAGCAGAAACACCTTGGTTTATAGTTATAATCCTTAAGGATATCTTGAAATTGAACCCTGTATGTGATTCTATTGATGGTCTGCATTTTTGACCAATGTATTTGCATTCTGAATTATCTCGTTTTATAGTAATTACCATTGTTTGTGGCGGAGTCTGCATTTCTGTGCTTGATTCAATTTGTCTATGTATGCACAGAAGACAAAACATATACAAATACATACAGTAGATGTAATCCTGCATTACTATTTACTGTTCATTCAGCTAGTTCACAATTAAAAAGCATTCAGCTTTTATCGTAAAAGCAGTCACAGGACATGAAATGCATTTGTCTTGCAGCATTTGTGGCATGAAATCCAATGCTGGTGCTCATGGCATTATGGAAAAGCAGACACTATTGACCAGTAGTGAACTCTCAAGGATTACAAGTTTAATTACACAATTTAGTCCTGGCCCGTTGAAGCAGTTTAATGAAACATCACATGCAAAGAAACAAATATGAACAAAGACAATGAAGGATGGTGTGGCTATGCTGCTAAGTCAGCAGTGAGAAGTCACCAGTTAGAAGAGGCAGTGGCAGGAATCAGAACAGGCAACAACTCCCCCTTCATCAATTAACCCATTGAAATCAAATTAACCCACAAGGGGTCGTGCTCCCCTCTGGCATTTTACAACACAAATGAAGAGCGATGCACATTACTGCACTTGTGAGGGAGCAAGAGCGACACAAAAGCACCAAACAGGTGTAGAAAGAAGGCCTCTGGGGCTGCAGACACTACACAGATGCCTTTCCTCTGCCTTCTGCTGCCACCTTTACAAGTCCCTACAAAACAAGGGACCGTCATTTGATATGTGTTCTGCTGTAGCATCCAGCCCTGGGAGGTGAGCAAGCCAAGCGACCTAATTAGAGCAGCGAGAGTCCCCTGGGCTGAGTGATGGATAGACCTGCCAATCACGCTGCAGAAAGCCTCCATCAAGCCATGACTTCTCACCTGACACAAAGAGAAGCGGGAGGCGGGAAGCGGGAGGCGGGAGGCGACAGCAGCGGAAGACCAATAAGGACAGCCAGACATGTACAGTGCACTGCAGCATCTGAAAGGGCTGACAAGATCCCCAGCCATTTGGCAAATAAAACAACACAAAGCTGCAGAGTCAGGCTGCTTTTAAAGCGTTATGGGACAGGCTAAAGCAGTGCCCGTGCTTAGCCTAAATTATTAACGTGCAAATAAATAAACCAGTTTCTGCTTTACTAGTGTCTCTGGCGTAACTTAATTAACTGTGACAAGCCACAGGGAGGAAAAAATGAGCGCGAGAAACAGACAAAAGACAAAAAACTGAGAGAAAAAAATATTTTTGCAAGGCAACATACAACATCTATAAGAATTCAACAAGGTATTCAATTTTTGAGATTTCTGTCTCCAGGGTTACAGTGAAAATAAAATATTTCCAGCACTTTAGTGGTCTTTTTCTTTTCTCTAAAAAAACACAAAGGAGTGTACTGCACAATTCTGTATGATGTCTCTGCTGAGCACAGCTACATTCAAACTCCATTTGTTACCATACAGCTGGAATTCATACGCTCAAATTTGGCTGAAGATATTATCAGGCACGTCATACATAAATCAGGAAAGTCCTGGGATTACCAGAAGCAAGACATGAACATTTGCAGTGTAGGCTTACTCACTGAGTTTCTTTAGTGAGAGAATGAGAGAATTTGATGCAGTAATTGTACAATTAGCACTGCATGGAGGCTTCTGAAATGCCTACAAGTAGTTTAATAGTCTGATTGTTCCTTAAATTGGGCAAATGGAGCATGAGCGGTATAAAAAAATATCTAATTTGCCTTGTAATTTCCTGCATTGATTTTTTCCACAGGGATGCCATTTCAGATAAAATGACATCGCTGCATACATCAGCATGGCTTCTCCTTGTTTCATTACACACCAGATAAACAAAATATAAAGGAGAAAAACTGGAAAGCAGCGCAATGCCTGTTTCTGTGTGTGTGGTTGGCAGGGCCAAACCATTAACTTTGCCGTAGGTCACACCTGAACAGGTTTCAACCTGCAACTCACCAGGCTGCTGTCTGTGATCTGTTGTTTGCTTACTAAGTGGGCGTGGCAGTCATGGAAGCCAATCAGAGCTTTAACACTAGAACGAACACACACACCTTTACGAGAGGTACAATGGTACCATAGCATGTTCATAACATTGCCAACACCACTGTGCCCATGTTCACTTAATCATGCCTGGTAAATACCAAAATATCAAACCCCTTGTGTCTCACTTCTATACTGCAACATTTATTTTGTGAGGCAAGCCAGGACTGAAATTGAGCTGTACAAATTTTCATTAGCATCTGAAAAATCATGGGTGTCTGCCTAATTCAAGATGAGAGGGATCGCCGTTTGGCAGCACTGGGAGAATCAATGCACCACAAATGGCTGTAAATCAGCAGTCTGCACATAATGTTTTTGTTCTCATCAAGTACCCGTCTGATTGGTCGCAGATAATCTCTCAATGGAACATGGACACATGATAATTAGGATTTGCAACAACACAACAGCCAAAATTAATGTTCCTGTCTCCCGTTGTGTTGCAGCTCTAAAAGACACCCTTTAACCTAAGTGTGCTTTAACTGCAATTGAATCCCAGCCAACCATGATATTGGCAAAGCTGTCTGGCTTGCAGGAAATATTTGCCCAGTAACAAGCAGGGCAGTATCTCCCTTTAAAGAAATTCTCTTTGTCAAGGTGTCTGCAGGCAGCTGAAGAGATTGCAAACAGATTGTGTGATGGCACAGAGAGCCACATCATCGAAAAACAAGTTTTATCTTTTTTGTAGTTTCTGGAATGTATCTAACAATCAGACAACAGGCCTCAGACTTTGGGTTCAGATCAGAGGCAGTGTAGCAACACACATCCAAAATGCAATAGTTTAAAGGAAAGTGGTGTAAATCCGTAGGGGTGAAACACCACCGTTTGGTGGGAAATGTGTCTCACTACGTGAGATGGAACAACTAAATTCATCAAGCACAAGTCTTATAATGCATTTGTACTTCTCTTGAGTATCTCCATGTTATGCTACTTAAAACAATACTGAATACTAGGGACTCCACTATATATTAGAGGAGAATATTGCACTATTTACGTCACTGCGTTTATTATCAGCTATTATTCCCAGTAACTTTTCTGTACATACTGCACACATTGAAAAAGTCTCAAATCTTACCAAGTGATTTTGTCTATAATTGAGTTCTAAAAATCCTATTTTCTTAAAACAAGTTAAAAAAAAAAGTGTCGAATGTAGGCCTAATTTTCTTGCTGACAGTGCAGTGAGCTCTCCTATTTGGATTCCTGGGAAGTTCCTGAAACAAAATTTCTATTTAATTTCTATGAAATGACTAAAGACTGTCAATATGCCGCCAGGGTCCTCACCCACACCAAGACCTGGTAGCACATCACCCCAACCTTCATCCACCTTCACTGGTTCCCAATTAAGTCCCACATTACATATAAAATCCTCCTTCTCACCTACAAATCCCATGCCCTGGCCCAACATTACCTCTCTGACCTCCTCCACATAAATGATCATCACCCAACAGGATATGTAAAGTATCCAATTAGCTCCACCTCAACCTGCAACAACATTAAATTGCTGCTTACAGGAGTAAGTGGAAGTACATTTTGGTGATAATACTTAATAAATTCAGCATAATTAAAACACAGTAACAGCAGCAATGTACCTATCTATTTATCTGTCTGTCTCTCAGTGTGAACGCCAGATACTAGCTAACTTTTCAGCAATTACAAGCACTTGGTGGCACCAGCTACTGTTCATTCCTACCAATCCTCCTTACCCACTCAGCCTTCTGTCGTCCTGCACACATGCAGGAACACCAACGGGCGCTAAGAATAGAACACAGCTGGCACTGCAGGGCTTACATATTTCACACTCAAGCCACCATGCTTCAAAATACTCCTGGCCATCTCGTACCATTTCCAGCTCCCGGACCAGCGGTGGTTGCCTCACTCTTTCCTCCCTACTTCCTGTCCATCTTTGAACCATTCTTCACCTCTGTGGAAGGGCCCTCACAAGCCTAGTAGATAAGATCCATGACTACACTCTGGGAGAATTTCATTAAAAAAAGAGATGTGTAGTAAAAACAGATGCATGAGTGAGCAATCCTTGGTCACAAATCATTTTTGATATGGCAGCAAACTATTTAAAGGGCCCTGTATGTGCGTCTGACAGAGAATGCCATGTTCACACAGGTGGGCCAGTGACGGGTTGTGTCCTATTGCGATGACAAGGGATTCCCACAGCAGTGACAGGGGCAGATTAGTGGGAGGCACCACACACAGATTCAAGGTGAAGCCAGTGCTAGCTGTCGAAATTGCAAGAGAGCAAAGCCAAAAGCACAGGTTTGGCATAGGGGGTGGACTGTTGAGTGAGAAACAGCCAGATGGAGCTGCTCCATAGGGCACGCAGCAAAGACTGGGGGTGATGTTTGGAAACCTGGACCAATCGTCTCCTTGACTCAGAGGACGCTGGCATGGTTTCAATGTCATCCTTAGATATCACAATAATATGTAGATCAAGCACCGACAGCTGGCAGATTCATAGTGATGTTTACTTAGCAGATAGTTCCTTTAAAAGGATGGATCTGGTGTTCATCTTTAATCTTCTAATTGTCAAGAAATCCTGTGTAAATTACAAAAATAACATAAACTGATCCTGCTTAAAATTGTGGCCAAAGCCGGATGCTTCTCATTCCTCTGTGCTTTAGACATCAACGAGCCACAGCGCTGACCTGAGTGACTCCGTTCCTTTACAATGAACACGGGCACTGTAGATTATTCCATCAAATCATATAGCCTTTTTTTTTTTTTTTAAAGAAAGTCTAAGTCTAATAAAAAAAAATACATTTTGTCTTATATGAGAATTGTTGACAATAACCAAAACATAGAATATTGCTAGCCTGACAGACAGATTTGATACAAAAAACAGATAATGACATATTTACATATAACCATGATATAAGACTTTAAATCTGGTTACCAAAGTATTATGATCAAGACATTTTAAAAATTACCTCTATTGGAAAACATATGTGACACGGTTTCTAAATTGCAGCATTTGCAATTCTCTACAGCAATGTGTTGTTACCTATCAAAACATGCTCCAATACCAACACATATCCAATATACAATATACCAGCCAGAATTACATGTTGCTTACCATCAATTTATTTGTCAGAGTCTAGTTTGAGATTTTCAAACTTCATTTGAGAAAGTGGCCCTTTTTTGTTTAGTGTAACAAAAAGGTTTGGGAAGGAAAGATACGTATTTCTTAGAAGATGTCCAAAATAACTTTGAGTACCAACGCTCAGGTACTGTATCAGTACAAACAATGCTCATCCTTTTATATTATGAGCTCCAACTTGACTGATTTGTATCATGAAACACACTTCATCCAACCACGGCCTCTCTCTCATCCCTGAGCCTCCTTGCAATATCCACCGCCATTAATGAAGAGGACATGCACACAGACTAACCGACACCGCCCTTGTTTACCTGCTTCTTCTTACAAGGCACGGCCACTCACCTGCCATAAATCAAGTCACTGTTGTTTATGGTATTCCCTCCGCTTCATCCCATAGTACTTTATTTCCATGCCAACAGTAGCATCATGTTTATACATGCAAGATCTCTATTGGAATACAGTTTGGCTAATGAGCCCCTCTTAGTTGATCACATTAGACCTCCACTTGAGGACACTTAATTACCAGTGTTGCACTCTGTCAAGGGGACAGAGCAAGTCCTTTAATTAAGGGCGCTGCCTATGTTTGTACAAGCCTGCATCCTTGGGATATAGTATTTTTTTTTCAACCTAAAAAAAAAAAAGGAGATAAAAAATGTGAGTGTGGGGGAAGATTTGGTGTGTGCATGTGTGTTACATAGGTTCGTGTGTGCACATGGGTGTTTATTTCTTCCCCTCTCTGTGTCTGTGGATGCATCCGTGTGTGTATTTGTCTGTGTGTGCATAATGTGATGGGTGTTTGAAGTTCGTCTCCAGAGTCTAGATGGTTTACAGTGTTTACAAGACACACACACACACATACACACACACAAAATTGTGAGGCTCTCAACTGTCTCCATGAATTTCATATTCAGGCTGGGACTCTGGCTCGAGTCGGCATAGTA
The DNA here is from genome assembly GCF_008692095.1 of Etheostoma spectabile. Classification (NCBI taxonomy): domain Eukaryota; kingdom Metazoa; phylum Chordata; class Actinopteri; order Perciformes; family Percidae; genus Etheostoma; species Etheostoma spectabile. Next base: position 18,484,149 of record NC_045748.1, on the reverse strand, counting down.
AGAACCGGCCCAGTCCACAGAAAGATGACTGTTTTCTCTTTGCCTCTCTCTCATTACGTTCCTCCCTCTTTAATTTTCTCTCTTGCTCTGTCTCAAGCTCACCATTTCTCTCTCAAATAGGCTGAGGCTACCAGTCAGGAAATGCACATCAGTCATAATACTTTCCTAAAATGAAAACAGATTCTGTTGCAGTCTCACTCACTCCTTCGGCTGAAAACATTCCTCTGTTTCTCCTCTCATCCTCCACCCTTCCCTCCTCCTTTGCCACTTCAACTTAGCAGCACACCAGCTCAGATCTTTTCTCCCAGTTACAAGAGTCTTGTTTGCTTTCTGTTACAGATGGATGATCACCAGCAACACAATACAGTTGTTTTGTGGGTTGTGTGATGGCAGCAATCTCAAGTATGTGACACCAGCCTCACAGAGCGCATGACAGTAATCTGCTGCATCCCCATAAAGTCCCACAGTATAGGCACTTATGCTTTCTAAAAGGTACTTTTTATTGATGCGGGATGCAATAACCGCCGGTAAATCTGTGCTAGGACCGAGGTTAGTGCATGTTGGAAGACTGCTTAGCAGGCTGTCAGGCCAGAGTGCTCACTGGTTAGCCAAGAGATCTTTATGTAAAAAGACAGCCATCGTGGCCTGGATGAAGAGGTTAAGAAATAGCAACCATAGGGGTTATGCTTGCAGCTAATACATATGTTTTTCTATTGATTATTCAGTCTATAAAATGTCCGAAAATGTATAGAAATGGCCATCACAGCTTCTTGGTGACATCCTCAAAAGGTATTCTGTTTACAAGAAAAACAGAGAAAAGCATGTTTGACATTTTTACTAGACACAAATCTCCAATTATTAACACAATATCGAAATCTGCATCCCTCTTTCTGTCCCCACAGTATCTTTATCTCATTTGTAGGCTCTAACCCGGACTCTTGGAGTGTCATTAGGGTTTTGTTCAGTCTTGGACTTCCCTGTAGGAGCCCTGCCAGTGAGCAACCGCTGTGGCACTAGCCAGTCATAAATATTCTCAACAAGCCAGCTGATGGATGGTCTCAGTTTGAAAGGGATGTTCACAGGGCCAGCACCATGGCCAACAATGCCACGGCGAGTGAATGAAAGCTTGTTCAACGAAGGAATAACTTCGACTGAGACGTTGACAGAGACGTAATCACTGTTTTCCACTGTTACATGTCAGGCTGAGTGAATTTAAGACGGCTGATGACTGGAGCGCTTTTACATTTATTTCAAAAATTCAAAGAAGACACTTTCAGTAGCTTAGGATACTATTTTGAATCTGTCTCTCCCTGCTTACAGTCACAAAACACTAATGAAAAACGTGAGAGGATAGAACTGCCAGTGCTTTGTTTGAAACGTTAGGAGACTTCAGCAAGCTGTGTGATAACGACAAAGTTTCTTTCTCTTCTTTATCCACCAAAAAGAAAAATCTAAATCCTACCATGTGACTTGTTTTTCTTTTGATCTAGCTTTGGTGTAACCTGTGTAGCGTAGCAGGGGTCAGCTGCTGGATGACCTGCATGATCACCTAAAAAGCCCTCAGGACCCCTATGTTGATGTGGTTCTCAGCAGCCTGTGCCTGAGCTCAGTCTACCGCATGCCTTTCCACTTGGCTGCCTGTTGTAGTATAGTAGGACAGTTAACTCCCTGATTGCAGGATGAAAACTGTGAAAACACACTGCTCAATCTCCTCCACCGTCAAAACCAGTGTCTACTGCAAAAATGATACTGCCTGTGGAGTCCAAAAAACACCTTTTTCAGTGTGAAAGTGTTGTTTCCACTGTGTGCTGATACATGCAGAGGTCTGTCAAAATCGTATTAACCTTCCTTTGTGGGAGACGTTATTATTGCATCAATTTGTATCTGAAAAAAATAGCTTTTGTGTGCTGCTCAGTTCACATTCAAACAAAATCAATCCCTAATCTTCCCATAATTAACCTGGTAAGCCATTTTTCATACATCAGCCTATTAAACTACAGGAGTATTCGCTGAATTTCAGAAAACCCGTGGAAATAATAATTCTCTGGCTATAGAAATATTTGACAGAGGCAGCAGTACGCCTTCTTTCCAAGTTAGTTGCTTGGCAATGCAACAGAGTTCCAGCTCCAGTAAAATGATTGTTTAAAAGGGGAGGAGGATAAGGGCAAGAGCACACTATGCTGTTGATGGGGGGAAATTAGTGTTAATCTGCTAAACCCATGCCAAAACTGCATACACATGCCAAATAAAGTGGTCAGTTTGTTTTGGTAGCATTTGAAATGTAAAGCGTTATGAGATGTGTTTTGGGTTGGAATCAGATAATAAACGGTTGTTCTTTTTAAATCACGTTGATTTTAGCCTTTGGGCTGAGATGTCTTATTATCAACGGCGTAGAGAGGAAATATGGTGCTTTTTCTCGGACCATTAACCTGCCGTGTTAATGATTTCCTAATAACAACATCAGCTGTGGTTCACCTTTGTACAGCAGACACACATGTAAGCGTGCCTCCCACGATCTTATGACTTGTCAATCACAACTGGCTCGCGTGTGTTTAATGAGCATGATTTATGGATACTGTAGCCTACCAGAGAGAAGATGTTGGAGTGGCAGTCCTCAAGGCTTGCCCCGTTAGCCACCCAATTCGCTGTTGTAGTCATAATCGTCCGCCGTTGGGGTCGTCAGCGCTGGGCATGTCGAAATCCTACATCGGTATCAAACACCGAGCAGGGCTGACAAATCGGTTCCCGTACGAGTCTGCCAAAACAGGCAGGCTTATAAACCTCACAAGAGGTCCAGATAATAGACTCGGGATGGTCAGGCAGAGGAATGGGCGTATTTAAAAAGAAGTGCAGAATGTATCCATGAAGCCCCAGCGGATATAACGTTGTAGGCTAATGTAAATCCAAGCGTGTGTGGGCAATCAAAACATTATTACAAACCAGGTCAGGCGGTTCCAAATGCGAGCATTGTCAAAGACGGAGCGCACACAAATGTATCCATTTCACTCAAAACAGACAGGAAGATCAGCCTGTTTCCATATCAATCTTTCCGCTGATAGTTTCAGCATTAAATGAGCATATTCCATTGGGGGAAACGACTCCTTTTCTTCGGCGCCGAGGTACAGTTCCCAAAAAAAAGGCAAATTTAAGAGTCGAAACTTCTTTTAAAAAATATATTTATATCACACGCTCGCCGCTCTGCTAAACAATTCACTTAAAGCCGAGACCTTACATGCAGGATATCTGATTCCGTCTGCTCCACGAGCTGATGCACCACTTGTGATAGTTTTCGAGAATTGCATGCGCTATTTTTAGCCTTCTTTCTTACCACAACCGTTCCTCTCACAATGCAAGCTAGTCTGCCTCACACAAAACAGCCGCTGCGAACAGGAATGTGTAATCCCCTCTGTTGCTCTTCAATTAAACGGACCGCAGACGAAGGGTCGCTGAGAAAGAAAAGCCCCCGGTGCTCCTCTGTGGCAGGGCGGACGAAGTCGAGCGGGTTCCCGTGTAACCCCGAGGCACGAGTCAAAAGCGTTCAGACAAGAAAAAAAAAAAAAAACTATTCTTATACTCCACCACCAGGAAAACGACAAGGAGGCTTCTGTAGACCGAGGTTTGAAAAAAAATCCTTCCTTCCTTCCTTTCAGTTTTATATCATTACGAAACGTCCTCTCGCGGCCACAACAGCCTCAGTGGTGCACAAAAAAAATATCAGATTTTTTCTTTTTAAATGCACAGTTAAAGCAGAAGTGGCAGTCATTGTCTGGCGCCGATCATTGACATAAAGAATATTTTGCATGATGCAGATTGGTTTTCTCTATAAACCACCATGACATTTAAAAGCGAATATTCCTCCTTCTCGGGAAATGATTTGATTATTGATTTAAATCCTCAAACAATGTGCACGTTTTCGTCAGCGGCGACTCCTTTTCCTCGTTGTTTATCTCCCGGAGCGTGTTATTATAGGCTATCGGTACATAAGCGTGCGTGTAGCTGTAGCCCGAGTGTGTCATCCTCACCCTCTGTGCTGTTTGCTTTACGCCAAGCGCCGCTGTATAGCATTTTTTTTTTTCTCGCACGATGGTCCAGCCCACCACGCATTGCAATGTAATGGCGGTCGGAAGCGTACTACCCATGGTAGGCTACTACCGAGACTCGCCTTCCCATTTGGCCAAGTTTGTGCTCACGTGATCAAAGTGTGGGATTACAGTAGTGTTTATTATCTTTGATACGAGAGTGGATGCGACGCCGGAGACGCCGTGCCTGTTGTGCGCGCTGACAGTCAGCAGTTTGTTGTTAGATGTATCTTTGCTGTTTCTTGTCATCTGCCTATTAAAAGTGCTTGAAGAAAGATTATTTTATGATGGGGGTTTTTTTCATCGCTGTATGGTGTCTCTGTAATGCATCGGTTACATAATGGAACAGTGTTCTCACAACAGAGGATGTGACAGAATAGAGGTCAAAAAGACTTACTGAGCTCCCACTGTTTCATAAGAGGTATCTATGTAGGTTAGTCTTACACTCACCGAATTCCCCACATCATAACACTTTAGTATTTGAGAAGAATACAAAAAGAACCACAGATGACAAATTGATATGAATTTAAATCAAGCATTGATTTAACTTAAAATTATCCAAATTGGTTCCATCCAGGGCCAGAGCCAAGATTTTAGCTATTCAGGTCACAAGGAGGTAGGTCCCCCCCCACCCCTTCCCCCAAGACACACAATAGAAAGCGTCTGATTTTATAAAATTATTACTATTTGTTGGTTTATATTTTATTTGTTGAGTTAGCTGTTGAATTTAGTTTAAAGCTGCACTAAAAAATATCTTCATTTTTACAAATATAAATAAATACTAGGTGTGCTGTGAAAGGCATTACTTATTGTGAGCTACAGTTCCTCTCCCTTGTTGTGTTTTTCAGTTCACTTTGCGGCCGGCAGCTTTAATGTTCTGGTTAGGCCTCGAGATTGTCATTTTGGCCGCTGGGAATCCTGTTTGTTGTTTTCTATTTTGGAGCCATAAGTGTTTTCGTTCACTGAGGTAATAAATCAAGGGAGAAATAGGGTCATTTTCTTATAGACTTCTGTACAATTAGACTTCTTTTTGTAACCAGTGGAGTTGCCCCTTGCTGAACCTTAGAAAGAATACTGGTCTAACGCACTGGCTTCACTGTTGATGCCCGGATGTTTCAGCTTGGTCTCACTTCTTGCATCAACCTCGTTTATTGGCCTCAGCAGGCAGCTATTTCTGCTGAATAGCTCTAAAATTCAAACAATTAGAGACTAGCTGGTGAACAATAGTGGAGCATTTAGCAGTTAAAGAGAAAGATAATTTTCTCAGGAGTTGGTTGAGACCAAAAATAGAGCTGAAAGTAGAGTGAATATCTGATATCTTTCATGAAGTGGCCAGAAACATGACTCAAAATAAATGCTAATATTGCTTCGTATCTGCCGGGTGTGTAAAAAGGCAACTGTGTGCTAACACATTCGACATAAAAACATTATTAGGTAGAATATCATGTTATGCAGGTTTCAATGGCACAGGTTGTTCAAGGGAATCCCTCCTAAAATAAACAAATGCTTATAAACTCATCTAACTAAAGTTTAACCCGCCTTAACAAGAATTATGTCTCTATTGTCCCTCTCACTAAATCACCAGAGGACATCAGAGTTCTCTCTAAGAATGTATTAGGAAGGTACAAGCTATGAAATAAACCATTAAAGTTATTTCCCAACATACAATTCTGGTGGAGAAATACAGATTGTTTTTCTTGAATCATTGTGTTGACTTAATAATAATAATAATAAATCTACTGAGTCTAAAAATTACTCCACCCCAGAGTTGCTAACCCCCCCTCCCAAAAAAAAGAGACTTGACCATAGTGTCCTCATTGATATGGCACTGATTATATCCTAACTATGCAGTCATGTGTGATGCATTGTTATATTTATGTAGTCATATTGTTGGAGGTTTTGTTATCTATTAAAGCTTTAATAGTTATTTCTGTTGTGGAGGATTGCAGGTGCTACCCTTTTATTACAGCCGCCGTTTCCTGAGGTACACAGCAGAGGCCATCCAGGAGTTGGTGCATCAAATATTAGTGTTGTTATGAAGAATTTATTTTATAATAAATATATACTACATACGCTTGGATTTTCTTTATGTTTGGACTACAAATGTAACTGGAGTTGCTGGATTCTGGTTTTAGCTTCATGTCCTTAAATTTGTTAACTTTATTCTCTTTTGACCAATAAAGAAATGTTTTTCTAAACTCTGCAAATTGTTTTTATCTCAAATATAATTTTAGTCATGAACAAACAGGGAAATGAATAGTCAGTAGCTACAGACCTCTGCACATGAATCCCCTAAAGGTCGATAAAAGATTTGTTAGTTTATTCAGTCAATAAGCTTTTTATCCCTCAAATTCATTGTCCCTCACAGAAAAACATTACATTTCCCTCTGTGGAAATGAACCTTTATTCTATTATCTTCCCAGGGATTTATTTTGCGTGTCAGTGGGACTGCAGGAAGACTCATCTGAAACCCTATTTAAGACTAAATTAGTTATAAATAGTGACAGGAGAGGTTTCTCTTCCCTGCCAGGTTTTCTACTGAGCATTGGCATTTGAGTGAAGGACTTTTAGAACCATTGTAGTCAGGTAAATCCTTGATATATTTGTATGTTGCAGCATTGGGAGTTTCACATTTTCTTAGAGACACATTTGAACATCAACCCACCACAATGTGATGTTTATAAATGGCTGCATAGTGGCAGTAGTTTGATGTCTGTTTCATAATTTACATAGGCTGTCCCAGGCTGTAAATGTAATAGATGTTACATCTGACAGAGCTATTTATAGACAACTGTATATTCCTTTTGCTGCCATGCATCTTTAGAAAACATCACTGACGTACCTTTATAGAGCTTTACGCATTTGAGGTAACAGCTTGCAGCTGGTGTATTGCCACAGAGAGGAAGCCTTTAGTCCAGTGATTCCTCTTACATCTGAAAAGCAGGATGGAAAAGATATGAATCAGATGGATGAGCGAGGGCTTAGCCTGACAGTTATTGATCCCTTTGCTCCAGGAATGATAAAGAACTAATTTGGAGACTCCCTCTTTTGTTCAATACATCCTTAAAGGTTTTCAAAAGACTCTGGCACACAGTTAGGCATCACTTGGGGTGGAGCTAATAGGATGAAATGCTATCAGTTTCCATGAATCTATTTCAATACGCCACATGTTTCTTCTCATCAGGCCCCCACTGACTTGATCTGTGTATGAGGAGAAAAGCTGCATTACTGCAGAAATGAGACAATGTGTTTGTGTAAACAATGTGTTGTCAAAAGTCTTGTTCGGGGTGGAGTGGATGAGCATTAGTGTGTGTGTTCATTGTGTTGCTCTATTAAAGTACATGTGGAGTTTTCATTTAATAGTCTGTCATATGAGCTGAAAAGGTGCAGTATATACATATACTCACAGACGTGACAATATGCAGACGTGCAAGTCTCTTTGCAAAACATAAAATAGGTTATTTACTATTTTAATAGTTCTCAGTAAACGTTTCACTTTGTTAAAAGATTTAGTTTAGTCTTTGTGTCCTTTAAAAACGCATTTGTCAATTATTTAATAAACCTATTAACAGGAATTGAAACTGCTAAGTAACAAAAAACTGAACTGAAAGATTTTCTATTTCTATTCTTAACGCACTTAAAAACCTTATTACAAATCTTAAAAATTTATCTATAATAATGACTAAATGCAATGATTAAAGCAACAAACTATGAAAAGCCAAAGTTGTCATCCGTAGGTAAGCTAGCTAAGTGGAGATTTACACTTTACATAACTGGTTGTCATGTAGACATTTATAAAATATTTACTGTACACCCAGTATCGGTCAGTTGTAACGGTTGGGTAGCTAATTGACAAAGGTGCTACTTTAGGCTATTATCTGTCAGAGTCGAGACACATCAGACCTGACACTTAATTAAATAGCAGTGTAATACTAATTAAACTGAAAAGATTTGGAATTACATTTCACAATAACAACAACGCCTCAAATTACAAAAGGTTACACCAATAATGTTAAGCTATCTGATTAAATAGTGCCGGTTGGGTTAGCATAATTAGATAACTCATGCTTTTATATAAACTCTGACACACCTATTTCTCCAAGTATGCATATATAAATTAAACAAAGTAACCCAATCCAGTTCTCTTAGGGTGTGGTTTGACCAAATTGGATAGACAGCACAACACACGTCATAATTTTGATTTGCTAAATCATGATTGGTGTATAAACGTGAGTAGCACCACCTTTTTCTAACAGAGCCACGGCCACTTGTTGTGATAGGAACACAAAAAATAAAAATCTTTAACGTAAAATTACATAAACTGTTCCACATTTGGCAGATTGTGTGTTTTTGTGGTGTCCCATCGCTCGTAGTAAGATGCTGGTTGATAAAACATGTTTTCATGGCCTTTGTCACCATGAGCTATGACAAATAGCTCATGGTGACAAACACAGCTTCTACATGTTTTGCATACAGCTAACTGTTGGATTGCTCATTATTAATTTAGGACAAGCATATCGCAAGGGAATATGCTTGCATGGACAGCGAATGGTTTTCTATCATTGAAATCCAGAAAGGGATGTGTTTTTTTTTAGAACAAGCAGTGGCCTCGCAGTATCTTCATTAGTGATTGATGGATCACCGAGTGCTGAGTTAAGGCACACCTAGCAGCAAATTCTCTCCATAAAATCAGATGAGAGTTTCTCCTCTCTCCGCGGCTCCAATACCTCTCTGGCATTTCCTGGAGCACGGAGAGTCTGGCTGAGAAGAATAGATGGTGTGCATTATAATGAATATGGGCTGACACCACCTCATCCATCATTCACACCCAGGAAAATTATAGCGGTGCCAGCGAGAGAGAGAGAGCGAGAGAGAGAGAGAGAGAGAGAAGAAGGGAGAGACTTTAAATCACAGGACATCCGTAGGTCTCTTCCTAGACTGTCAGATGCTTATTGTTGTGGTTTTCTAACTGTCCAGTCCACTTCTGATTTTGCTCTCCAAAGAAGATGACTATGTGTCAGTTTACTTTATATCTACTGTAAATCTCCAAATGTATGTTAGCTAGAATATGCTTCTGTGTTTCTGCCTTATTTGTTTGTTTTGTCTGTCTAATTTCTTCTCCTGTTACTGAGTCAGCAGCAGCTACCGATTATTTTCATCATCAAATAATTATTATCATTATTACTTTTATAATTAATATAATAAATGTAATGTTGGGAGATTTGTATTTTTAAAACATGGCCTTCACACGCTACATGAGCCCAAGGTGACATCTTCCTTTATCTGATCAACAGTCCAAAGATGTTCACTTTACAACAATATAAACAGAACAAAGCATAAAATCCTGACATTTAAGAAGTTAGAACCAGTCAGAACATGCTAGTATGGCTCTTTGGGTGGCAACGATGGTCACTTGCTCCACCACTTTGGGTGAGACTGAAATATCTATATCTATATCTATATTGGATGGATTGCTATGAAATTTTGTACAGATTTTCATTGTCCCCAGAGGATGAATCATACAGACATTGAGGATCTCCTGACGTTTCCTTTGGCATCACCTGCAAGTTGATTTTTTTTTTGTTAATTGAAATATTTCAACACTTACTTGATAGATTGGCTCACCATCATGGCCCCCAGAGGATAAATGCTCCTGATTTTAGTGACCACCCTCTAGTATTGGCGATTTTAGATCTTGAGCCCCTTTAAAGGGGGGCTCAAGCCCCCTTAAATTTCATCAGAAAAATCAAAAAAAAATGTAAATCAATTTTAGTGCTTGAAGTCAGAGTTTACGAACTTTTCAGATAGTGACAGAGGAAAAACAATTATGCCATGCACCTGTAACCCAGTCAGGGAAAGGGTTAACAGAACCGTAGTTTTGACCAATCGGAGGTGGTTGTGCCAGACTCTCGCCTTTGGCTGAGCCTCTATGTGATCTATCAGAGGGAGAGCAGGAGTGCGGTGGTGAAGTTTAACGTTGGTAGTCCCCAGAGTAGAAATTAGTAATTTCATGGCACAGATTAGAACCCAAATTGAAACGTAAGCAACAAAACATGCTGAATGTTAAAACATTGTGTAAAATTGGGTGTTATTATTGGGACTTACAAAGTGTGTTATTTTTAGTTCCATCCATAGTGTTAATAGTGTCTAAAAACGTTGTTGACGTTGTTCGGTAGCTAGCTCACACATTATCGGCTGGGGGCGGGGGCCCTGTGATGATTTATGTTCTCTCCCTCTGTACTTTGCTGCTAATGACTGTAGTGTACTGTCTGTCTGTTGCCAAAGGACACCATTGACCATGATCCTCTGCCCCCTGTGAAACCCACCTCACCCAGTACATTTTAATTCATCCTGATACTGGTTCTGCTCTTGTGTGATTTTATGCACATTTCTCAACGTGCCAAAGATTTGTCTCTGGGCAAGACACAATCAAATTACACTGACCACTTGTGCTTTCTGGGCTTTTTAATTAGGCTGGTTGCATCAAAGGACATACTGGAGGTGACAGTGTGTATGTGTACATGTGGGTGTCTCTGCGTCCGCTAGTGTGTACATGTTCATCTGTGATCTCGAATGATTCACTCAAGCACTGTGAAGACTGTTGTAATGGTGTTTCCGCAGCATATTGATTTCACCATGAGCAGACGTTGTCTTTGTAAGATTACTCGAGAGAAGGGAAATTAGATGTTATCTCATGACAACACAGATGAGGAATCATATGGTTCATTATCTGATTTTGAAATGATGTCAAGCTGTCCAACTCACTGATACACAGATGATGTGTGTGCTGCAAGCCCCCTTTTAGGTTAAACGACATGGGGGATCACAATAGGAATACTGTCACTAGTAAATCAAGTGCAAGATGGGAAACAAAATATAGATTTTAATTTAAATTGCAAATTGCAGCTTCAAGTTATGCAGAGTATGAGATAGCCTGAAGGTTAGAGCAAGGCCTTTAATCCCCTGTTGCCCCAGTAAACCTCCTCTGTGGCCACTATAGAAACCTGGTTGTATTGCACATTTCAACCTGCAAGTAGAAGAATATAGCCTAAGCCGCATGCTGTGCTTTCATGTAGAAATATTACCACAGATAGTGTGCTTTAAGTGACCAGCCAGCATTTCCACTTGGCTGCACCCTCTGATGCCACCTGAACAGAATTCAGTAGGAGCCTTCAAGCTCCTCATACATAATGTATTGGTGAAGGTCTGCTCAGTTTTCATGTTCTCCTAATTCATTTCACAAAGAGAGAGGAGAGGAGAGAGAGCGCTCTGCCAGCATATGGAGCATACAGCCAGTATCATGCAGTACACTATCAAATCAGGAATCAACACTGACAGCTTCTTTGTTGAATCTAGCACTGTCATGTTGTTGTTTTATTGGCTCTAATCTTTATTGAGACAGTTAAATTTGAATTATTCCTTGTGTTATTCTTTCAATTTAAAGGTCCTGATTTCCAGATGTATGCTGTGTTTTGAGGTTGCCAAAATGATAATGAAGACCACTAGTTGTTTTTTATAATACCAGGTATTCCAAGTAGTTATTTCTGTCTTTTGTGCCAATTATTATGTAGTTTGAACTGCATTATTAGCTTAAATATTGTATTTATTGTCTTTTGACATGTTTTAGTTGATTGTACGATGCTTGCCTTTAATTTCTAAAGATACTATTTCAAAATAAATCACTTACAACACCAGTATTGTGCTTTTTTTTTACCTCCCTCCAGGATAAAGAACTTGATCAAATCAGCATAACAACATAATCCAGCAGAATTCTCCATGTTCTTTGTATTCACGTTTCAGAGACAGAAATTGATATTTATTAGTTTAATGCTCAGTGACACAGCACTGGCCTTGCCCTTCATTTTTTATGTGGCCTTGCCTCATTTCTTTTGTGGCGTGATTTGATGTGCTGTGATTGTCTTTTGTTTCTCTTTTGCTCACAGCATAAAACCATTCATGAAAATCAATCCAAACATACCCCGCTCTTCTGTTTCTCAAAACGTAGCCTTCTGCTGACCTCAATAAATCGACCAGTGAGCGTTAAACATTTCAGTTAGTGCCCTTAAAGTGGCCTTACCACAAACATAGTCCTCCACTAAAGGGGGGCACTGAGAGATGTGTGTGTGTGTGTGTGTGTGTGTGTGTGTGTGTGTG
>NC_045748.1:18462499-18471906 GCF_008692095.1 Etheostoma spectabile | reverse complement strand
GTGTGTGTGTGTGTGTGTGTGTGTGTGTGTTTGAGTGAGAGAGAGGGAGAGGAGCATTATAGTAACCACCTTTGTAGCTAATAAAATTACGGCGTATTGCCTATCACTAATGATTGTGCCTGATGATTTATTTTACGTCATTTTAAGTGGAGGGATCCTGTTCAGTTTATCTGAGTGTCAAATGAAAAAGGAACAATTAAAGCCACGATGTTTAGTAATGTTAGCAGCATGTTTCTAGGGATGTCAATGTTGGCCTGTCGGTCAGTCCACCACCACTGAAATATTTTTGTGAAATATCTCAACATCCATTGGATAAATTGGGTTGGCACCAACTTTTGCATATACGTGAAGGGATCACCAAAGTATAGAAGGATCACACTTCCTTCTATACGGGGGCTAAAAATCCCTGGTTGTAGATGTACAAGATTCAAAAACAGTTTTGTCTCAGCATTGAACAAACTTTAGAGTTACTTCCACAAAACGCACAAGCATCTTGGTCACGTACTGTTTTTTCAATCCTTTTTATCCATGTTTTATTGTCTGTTTTTTATCTTTTAATGTTTGGTGTATTGTATGTTTTAAGGATGCCCTGCCTCTTGGACTGCAAACCTAGTTTACCTATGAGTACCAATTAAGAAACCTGAACCTGTGCTGGTCTTATAGGGAGGTGTTCAGGTGAATTCTTGGCGTATTGTTATCTTAAGGCAGTTGTAAGTGATTGTGTTATTGACCATCAAAAACTTGATCTAAAGTCAATAGGGCAGCATTTCATTGTTATTTTAACAGCGCATTAGTAAAATGTGCCTAGGCTTATGCACAGCGCACGCACACTGTGCTTGTTACATACACACATGGCATGCAATCATGCAAAAGATTACATATAAAAATATGACTGTGCAAATCCACCATCATAATGGCATAATAGCAATGTTCTAAGGTACAAACGTGCGCTTAGATTGTTAAATGAGTGCCCATAGTCTGCTTTCCAATCAAGTATGTATTTTTTTTATCCCATCCGGTTCAGGTTTGGTTCATCCCTCTGCAACCATGACCAGATATTTCCTAAGGGCTGAAACCAATCCCTGCATGCACCAGACAAGAGGCCCCAGTGTTCCATTGAAATTTATTTATGTCCTTGCCAGTTTTTCTCTTGGTCATGGACCTCTTCACCCAGTGCCATGTTGGTCTAAAGTAGGGGTCAGCAACCTGCACGGGTGTCACTAGTGGTCGCTCAATAATAATAATAATAATAATTTTTTATTTGTAGAGCACTTTTCAAAAGCAAGTTACAAAGTGCTTTAACAAGTGTAAAGACAATAATGGCACACTACCAATAAGTGTGCAAGAGTTTTTTTTGTGTGGAAATGTTCCAATCTGCATGTCAAACGACCTCTTCACAGCCTGATATTTACGGTAGTTGGACTTTTTCCCCATCCTTATTCCCCAAAGACCCGCCCTACTCCTTCTCTGATTGGCTAGTACTTGTTTGGTTCTTGACAGAATGCAAGGCAACAAAAAAAATATCTACCTGAGTGGGCTTGGTAGGTGATGGCAGGCCTAATGCTGACATGGTCAACATGTACAACATTTTAAAATGGTACTTATATTGAAAAAAGTTGCCGACCCCTGTTCTAAAGGCACCGCCTACAGTATTAATTTACAACAGAAACTGTAGTACCTTCTCTTCAATCCTCTCCAGTATTCTCTGCTCTCAGTCGGCAGATATTATCTTATCTCAACTTGTAATCTACACATAGCACAAAAAAACCAAGCTCTGTTGTCTCTATTGAATCCCCTTTTAGCACCTGTTCCTTTAGACGGGCAAATGCCTTTGAAGGAGCAGGTGCTTGAGAGAAACAATGGAGTCTAAAGACTCTGAGCCAAGTACGTTGAATTGAGGCATCATATGACTTTCTCTGTGTCCAACACATATTTAATGAAACAGAAAAATGCATAAGCTCAGACAACCAAGTACAATCATTTCAACATAACCTTGTTACGACCAATATGCATATAGACATCAAAAGAAGTACTTTTTCAGCAGTTTATCTTGACATAATGTAGTAGGCAGACTTTTTTCTTTCATGTTCAGTTTATTTTCAATTACAGGCAAGATCCAGTTTTGTGTTACCATATGGAAATAAAATGTAAATACATTGTGTTCTATTGTGGCGAATATATAACTGTTTTTTTCATTTTTCTCAAATTACATTATGCTCCATAATGTAATTTTTCACCTTTTGCAAAGTATGACCTGCTCCAAACTACAATGTAAAACAAACAAACTAAAGTAAAGCAAGAGTGACAGATAGTTCTGTTTGCTTGTCCTGAGAGAAGGCTTGTTTTTCTGCATCTGGCTGTTTGGATATCAGTGTGGGGGTGGAGGCAAAGGCCAGGAATTCCTGAAAAAAAGCAGTATAACGAGTGAGAAGGAGAGAGGGAGGTCTTTTGGCCACTTGTGGCCTTCACAACCCAGGCACAAATCATAGAGGGACATGGCAATCTGAGTGACAGATGAACAATGCTCCCATTTTCCAGCCCCCTGCGAACAGGCCCATCCATCACAAGAGGGGAGATTAATCCAATTCATCAGCTTTTTGTCTCCTTTGGCCCCCTAATGCCAACTGATATTGCTCAAGGGGGGCTTATAAATGTTTGTGGATTTGATCTGAGCCCGCTTGCTTGACACTGAATTAAAACATTCTTTACTGTGTACTCACAATACACCGGTTTTGCCAACAGCCTGCCAATCCTGTCATAATTCTGATGAAGATGAATTCTGCTGAAGAGGAAAATGTTTGCCAAAGGCAGCGAACAATAACATCAATAAGAGTTTGCAAAGCAAGAAGGACTTTGGTTGGTGGTTACAGAACAAAATACAGGTCCTGTAAATGTTTTCTGGAAGAAAAAACATGTAATGAAAAAGATGAATCATCACTGTGAGGTTTCAACTTTAATTTAAATATTATCCAGGCACAGAAGAGCATCTTTGGCCCTATTAACATAACACTGTAAAAAGGCTATTCAAACAATGAGCAATTTATCTAATTTATATATCCATTCCCTCTCTGTGCTGCTTGCCAACATAAAAATATGTTGTTTCTATATATCTACACAAACATAACATACATTAATTAAGTACTGATTAGACAGACATCCAATGATTCTCTTTAATTACATTGATTTTTTTTCTCAGTTATTCTTAGATTAGACAAATATATGCATAGAGGACCTAAAGCTTAATTTAATAGCTTAATTAATAGTTTATAAATCAAATTCCAATAGAGAACTTTCTGGTGAGAGTCTAATAACCGTGTGCATAGCTGCATTCCTGTCATGAGGATATGGTGGAGCATGTCCCAATGTTAGTGATGACCTCTAGTGGCCATTACAATAAGTACAGGATATTTCAGAAATGAATTTCAAATTACTTTGTGAAACTAAGAAGCAGTTACAAAGTTAGACTTAGACAATTTTTTTTATTTTATTTTTTTAAACCTGAACCAATTCAGTTTTATTTTGAAGTCTTACAGGCCTTTAGATGAGCTTTGTGATTATGACGAACCTCTGCCATCATCAGGATGTAAACATGGCTGTGAACCTATAGAGAGAACCTCCCTTAGGTCAAGCATACATACATAGCTAAAGATACAGGCTGTGATTGCAAGTACCATAAATCTAAAATTAGGACATTAGTCTTAGCTTTGGCTGAAGAACTAAGAGCACCTGATCAGTAAGTGTAATTAACTGGAACTGCCAGCGATACTGTTGCATTCCATGCATCTGGTCCAGCCTTTAATACAGTCAGCAATGCCCGCTTCACTACTCAAAAACAGATTTACTTCTCACAGTCTGCTTTCCTTTAATGCACGTCTTGTCAGAGATCATTGGCAGCAAAGAGAAGAAGCCATGTTCTGTGTATTCCTATGCAGAACATGTACAATCCCATTTTCACTCCATGGACTAAAGTTCCTAAAATGACAAGACAATAGTTTACACACAAACTTCTTTATTTTAAGCATTATCCTCCTTCTGAGGCTTATAGTGAATTCTGCCTCCTCTCCAGACACACATGTAATAGGCCATGCTCAGAGATCCCACTATAGACACCAGCAGGACAGCCACTACCAGGCTGATTTTCCACACTGCTGATTCTCCTTCATCTGAAGCTTCTCCATCTGAATCTGACAGCAATAAGAAAATAAAAAGCTCAGTGAATGTCGTCTGCAATGGACAGTTAACAAAGAGACTAATGCACTGTTACTAGCCCACCTTGTTCCTTTCTACCATTTGTCTCCATGGCATATGGCTGTGGAGTAGTTAGCAAGTTCTGATCCTCCACGGTCACCAGGTCAACATCTGGGCTCTGGGACCATATTCTTTCCTCTACTGCTACAGGTTGTCCATCAGTATATTCATACTGTGGAATCTCAGTGAAAATCCACTGGCCTTCAATGTATCGAGGAATGCCTGTAAATGTTAAAACATCAGCAGTGTGGTGATAGAACAGGTGCCTTTAGAAATAAAATGTAACCAAATTGACACCAACAGAAGATAAACATTTAAATTTCTTTCTTACCTGGCTGAGCTGTTGATAAGGACAAGAGAGCCAGGAACACAAGATTAAGAACAAACATGACTGTGCTATGCTGCTGGGAGATTCCTTAGCTCTTTATGTGGGCTTTTCATCTATGGGATTGGCTTCAGCTGTGGCCCACTGACTCAATCAAGGTAAATTACTGCAACTGGGCTTTCAAATCTCCTGGTCTGATGTGAGTTTGGGTGCTTCCATTTCATTGGTTGAACCTATCCCTTGAATTACACCTCTTTCTTCTGACAGTAGGTTACTCAGGAAGTGGAAACTGCCTGCACACAAAACAAGTTGTTGTTCTGCCACTTGAAACCACACTATAGAAAGGTGTTCTTATAGGAAGGCCTTAAAGTAGACTGTGTTTAGATAATGCATTAATATTTTTCACTAAACTGAGCTGTCAATCTCTAAATCCAAAAGCTGCAATGTGGGTCTTCCTTACTTGTCAATATTTATTTTGTAAACGGTGATACAAGAATACAAGAAAAAAAACCAATGGACTTTACAAGGACTCGACACGTAACTGTATTCTTTAAAGAAACAGGCCGATGGTATTTGAAACTGTGATTTGTGGTGTTTATAAGATCACACATCAGAGGACAGCTGAATATTGGGTAACTATGGCTTTCATATTTGATCAAATATTCTCCACATTTTGAACCATAGCACAAAGTTTGATGTTTGATCTTTTTTTTTCCAGCCAAGGCTGAAAATGTCTCATACGACCCACTTCCGAACACACTGCTACATAAGAAAACATCAAAGACTTTCACAGAAAAAAAGTAAACAGTTCCTTTTTATTTGGAGCATGCAACAATAAAAATACCCAAAAGTTCTGTGTACAATCTAAAATGGTAAAACTGAATATGAATAGATTGGGGTGCACCAATATGCTAATTAAAGCCTCGTTCCAGGGCCATGTTACAATACACACTTAATCACTGGCTTACTGGGACACTAAAAGAAAGTATGGGCCTTTATTACTTACTTGTAGTTTCCCTGCTATGACAAGTCAAAATGCCTAACATTAAAAATATCCATACCCAGCATCAAAAATTAGCACCATCTACTAGCCAAATGCTGGTAAAATAGTGTCAAGTAGATTTGGTTCACTCAGCCAAAAAACAATTGTAATCTATTGCGTGGCTGGTAAAATTTGAACATTCACTAGCCATTTGGCTGATGAATGGAAGAAGTACATTTTGGACCCATACCCTTACACAAGGTAAAAGTGAATTTAAACATCCCAAACTGCACACACTGGAGCCTTGAGCACATTTTTTTTTGAATCTTTTAAAATGACAAAAAAAAAAACATTGTGCACTCTGACCTGATCTGGTTTGATTAAATAATACTGAACAGGTTGCATCAGCAAGTAAAAACATAATTGGTGCACCCCAAGTTTTAACAATTGTGTTTCTTTCAGCATAACTCTCCATGACAAAGAATATGGATTGACACAAACACATGAAACTAAACTTATTGCTAAAATGGTACACTGTAAATATGTGTTGGCAATGATAACCATTACCAATACAGCATGTTCCTCTGTCTAATTTCAAGCTACATTTCATATAAGATTTCCCTTCTTATTTCACAACAGCGGGAAAACAATCCCTGTCATTTGCAAAGATAATGTATGTACACATTCCAGAGTTTCCCTTGCATAGTTCAGCATGAGATACAGTATATCGACCAATGAATCTGTGTTGTATGAGGTACAATCCCAGTGAAATGTAATTCCATCAGAATAATGACGTGATTATTTAAGTACAATATATGACTTGGCTCCTCAAAGAAATGCATAAGAAATTATACAGATGTACAGTATCTGTAAAAGAACCCGTTTCTGCATAAGTATGACGCTAACCTCCACAAGTATTTGAAAAGTTCAACATTAAATTTAATTCACATGTACTAGATGGGAATCTCCTGATGGAATTCCTGTTTAAATTGTACACCCAAAACTAAAAGCTTGTTTGGAGAAGTCTAATATTTCAAAACAGTTTTAAATTAGCTACAGATGTCTGAAACTGGTATGCCTTTTCAGAAGAAGTTACAGTCTTGTATCTTCAGAATACAGTTTAGATATTGGTGAGAAATAATTCAAATATTTGAAATTCTATTTAATGGTACAAGTATTCCTAGTTTAAAAGAACCTTATACCATTTAGAATAATATAGATTGTAACCGTGGTGTAATAAATAGTCCTAGTGGAAACTTTAACTCCCATGACCAACAACAAAGTAAAATGAAACAATGAAAAAGTCCATTGGAGGACTATTTAAAGTGGCAGTAACCTTTGTATTCAGAAAGAAAAAAACAAACAGTCAAAGACTAACTTTAAGTAAGTAATAAATAAGAAGGACATTATGGCAAACTGGCTTATTTGGCTTGTAATAACAGTACCACTATGGCAAATAAACACAGCAAGTGTGGATTTGTATTTAATCTCCTTGACATCTGGACATGAGGTAAACTCAAGAAGCAAGATTTCACTGAGTATTTATACATATTTCATAACGTTACATTCCTGTTTTAGAAAATGTTGGTGTCACTATCCAAATTACCCTAAGAGGTTGAAATTAAGGATCCCCAAGGGGTTATTTCACGAAGCAAGAACAGCTTAACTTACTTATATAAATGTTATAATTATGAAATAAATGTTTTGTTTATATATTTGAATAACTGCCCCATGAAATTTTTCTTCACACTAGTGCTTCACAGTGGTGGATAACCAGCACAGGTCGGCGTAGACTGGACTGGTCTCTACCCAGGAGGGAACCTTTTGGTCGGCACGATGCGTCCTTATTTGTGCTTCTCTTCCTCATTGTAGACCTTCCGAAGGCTAGAGTCAAGCAGGTAATCCACTGACCTACAGGGCACAGAAAGTGGAAACATTGTGGACCCAAATACAGCATTTCTGAATCCATTTCATAAAGAACAAGAGCAACTTTAGCAATACAGTTTTAATTTCATGTGTAACTACTATGTTGTCCTTGTTTGCTAGTCACATGGCTCTAATTGCCTTTGATGGTAAGATCAGCATCCTGAGTGTATTTATTTATTTTTGTTTGTTGTTTTGAGGGTGTTTCCAAGCTTTTAAAATAAAACACATATTGTGATGTAAAATACCTCTAAATAAAGGAATGTCGGGGATTAAAGCTGTAGCGCAGAACTTTTGTCTCCCCCCTCTGGCAGTGTGAGTATTTACACAAACACTGTTGACGCGATTAAGAAAAGCAGTGGGTTTCATAATAACGCGGGTCGCTGCGGTCTCTCACCCCTCCCTGCTTGTCAAGGTTTTGGGTTATACAGATAGACTTTAAAGGAATCCGTCTTTTTCTTATCATCAACCCATTCCATTCAAACAAAAACAATGTATTCAGTTCAATACCTCTAGTCTGTGGCACTCCACCCCATTTGTTCCTACTTAAGACATAAAAACATCTGAAAAATGTATCCTCAGTCCTTTCCTAAAACAACTGAGCACTTTAGTTTTTAGCAAACATGGCTCAACCAAACGCAAATACTGGGGACTATATGCAGAGGCGGATTAATACACATTTGGTGCTCTACTGAGCAGTTCCAGCAGCGGCATGATGTGAGTTGTCTAAACTTTGAAATGAAAGGTTTCATCTCCCAATGATCATATTACATAATCCACAAAGTAACAAGTAATCTAGTAAAGTAACAAGTACATGGGTATACCTGTCTATAGGAGAAATAATGAAGGGGATTGTAGAGAGGCCTATCGCTGTAGTGGTCCACTTGCGCACAGGCAGGGGCCACTTGGTGGTTCTGCCCAGCAGGTGTAGTGACGCAGCACATACACGGTTAATGGTGAAGCCCGGGATGATCACAGAGGCGAGGGCCTGCCACACAAACGTGTCCACCACTGCCACCGCTACTCGTGTCGTCTTCCCTGGGTTGTCCCCGTGGGCCTTGAGGGGAAGATTCAGGATCAGCAAATGAGCGTAGTCACAGATATTGCAATGCAGTTTTCAAACACAGTTGATACACAAAATTCAATTTATTGATCATTTGAATTTCTCGTTTTTCGGTTCTAGCTTCTTTATTTAGGTATGGAGCTAGAGTTGTTTCTTTATTACATGCCAGATAATAAATGATCTGAGAGAAGAAGAAAAAATGTTTGCGAGAAAAAGTTATCACACTGATTGCAAAAAAGAATTTTATGAGAGGAAAAAAAATTTGAGTGAAAAAGTTTTCATACCAATAGCAAAAATAATATTTGAGACTAAAACAGTTTAAATAAAAATTAGAAAATTTTTAAATTATTTGAGAAAAAGAATCTCTCAAATGTATATATATTGCTCTCAATGTGAAAATAATGTCATGGGTGGGGCCACGTTCCTATTGGCCAGTAGGGTGAGCACCGTCTTGTCTTGGGAGTCTATTTAAATCACTACACTATTGTCAACGTCATGGATGTGCTGCCTTAGTTGAGCGTGGAAGCTAGCGTTAGCTAACTAGCAGCCAGCCCACTTCTAAATAAATAGATTTTAAACACTTTTTAATAGTCAAACTGAAACACTGGTGGTGAGCTCCAGGTCCTGCAGCCACAGACGGACCGCCATCAGTGGGGCTCGGCCAAAGTGGACACATTGCTAGAAAGCTTCGCTGCCGGCGTCGACCAGATCTGATCTCCAGCGGGACACAGAGAGCTCCAGATCCGGTAGCAACGGCACAGCCCCCCTGGAGCTCACCGCCAGTGTTGGTGGAACAGCAAGCTAAGTATGGAACAAAGTCCCCGTATGGACCAAAAGTACGGAGTGTGGATTGGTGGCTGGAGAGA
>NC_045748.1:18454051-18462489 GCF_008692095.1 Etheostoma spectabile | reverse complement strand
ACCTCCTGGGCACTGCCAGGTGCTGTTGAGCAAGGCACCGTACCCCCCCACACGCTCAGGGCGCTGGTTCGGATGGCAGCCCTCACTCACTCTGACATCTCTCCATTAGTGCATGTACAGATCCTGAGCATGTGTGTGTGTGTAGTTCAGGACTGTGTGTAAACTAACCAAGTGTGGACACAGAGTGTAAATTGTAATTTCCCCATAGGGGATCAATAAACAGATTAAAATTAAATTAAATTAGCGTTAGTGAACTAAAAGTTACTTGCAACCGAAGAGGGCTTTATCTGATTTAATTTGAAATATGTCTTGGAGCAGTAAACGTATCAAATAAGTCATGGTAGAAATCATATGTAGATATTTGTAATATCTTTGCATCTCGAGACCCCTTAGAATAATCATGTAGTCTCTTGACTCTGATCAGGTTGGGATTCAGTGATCTAAGATTATGTTGTTATATTTATTTATACTACTTTCTAATAACATAGTTTTATTGACTTTTGACTAATATGATGATATACAAATGGATACATCTTACCAGAGCTGCTTTCTTCCCTTTGTCCACAGCATCAGCAGTAACGTACATAGTGGCCACAGCATAGCTGCCCCATACCAAACTCACTGGTACCAGAGCACGAAAAGCCTCCCCGACTTCATTGGCATAACCTGTAGGCATGCAAAGATGCAGATGAGTTATAAACCGTTTAGTCTACTCTAAATGCATCATAACCTTAGCTAACTTTAGCCCTTTACATTTGTTAAAAGATAACTGAAGTTTAGTGTCATTCTGAGCAACAGGGCAGTGCACTAAATACTCAGAAGCTCAGTTTCATAATGTCAAATTGTAGTGTCTCCAAATTCCAGTACACGTATGCTGAAACATATAAAGCGGCTAATAAACCTTAACTTTATCTCTGACATTGTGTCAGTGAAAGAGGGTAACATTTGGGGTTAAATGACTCAAACGCCCTTGTTACCTTATTAAGAAGCCACTTGTGCCATACAGAACACATTACATGCATACCACTGGTAAAATGAACTCCAGTCACATGAGAAGTATTATCTTTGGTTCAATGACAACAGAACTATACAAGCGTGGTCAAGTCAAATTTGTCTCTCCCTCTGGTACTGCTGGTAAAATGGAGGCAAGCACTGTGCAAACGGACGCTTTACTGTGCTGAAGAAAGCACTTACTTTACAAGCAACGATCTCACAGCCAACGAAACACTGCTTTTCTCCCCAATAATGGTCACTGGCTACATAAACAAAGAACAATCAGTTGGAGTCTTAGTCTTTATTCTCCATTTAGGCAAAAGCAATCAAATCAAGATCAGATCAAGATTATAGATTACTGTTTAATCTAAATATTCCACATAGCAAAGAAACTACTAAATTTGGAGCTCCCATGCACCTGTAAGTAAGGCAAGGCAATATATATCAATATTATATTGATATTGATATGAGGCTAGATATCGTAATATCCTGATATTCAACAAGTGTTGTCATTTCCGGGTTTTAAAGGCTGCATTACAGTAGAGTGACGTAATTTTCTGAAAACACTGTTCTAGCTGCTCTATTATTTGCCTTTACCCACATAGTAATTATATCAACATAACTGATAATTAATTATCTAAAATCTCATTGTGCACATTTTTTGTGAAACCAACTCTACCTGTGAGTGTAAGGTGATACGAGCTGTACTGGTATAATAAGACATGATAACAAGGAGATTTCTTATAAGATTATGTTGGTTAATAATAAAATGAGACATGCCCTGGCAAAACAAGCTGGAGTTCAATTCTGACCTGCAAGCAAAGAATAAAAGAGCATATAGGCCCATCGGGCCGGTGGGAAAACTCATACATTATTATGTTAGGGTGTTGTAAATGGCTGTGCCTGTGAATATGTGATCTAGCCCAAACCAGAAGAACTAGTATGAATATTTATAAACGACAAAAGAAGAAATGCTACATGAAATATGACCAAGCATGGCTCACATTTAGATCAAAATCCCATTGGAAATCTCTTTTGAACACTTAAATTTCTGTTTACAACCACGTCAATAGAGATATTTAACTGCACAGGCAGGATTAAAGATATGAGCAAATAGATTGTGATTTTAGGAAGGGGATTAACAGATTATCATGCAATATTATGACCACTGCTGGTCCATGTAAGCTGTGGAGGAGCAGAAGATTAATGGCATGCTCCCCGGGGGAACTGCTGCAGAATGAATGCCCTTTACTGTAACATTACATGCCCTTCTCAACTACCAGCTCATTGGGTCATAGTGTGTCCTGTTAGTAACGAGCATAGGGTGAGAACAGCAAGCTGCACCTGCCACATATCAGCTGCAGTCTTGTCATGCTTACGGGCGTTTCTTTGTGGTTGACTCAACTTGCCAAACAGCTAAAGTTGACGTTACCTTTATTGAGAAAGACCTGAGTTACAGACACAACTCTAGCTAAAGCTTTAGCTAACAGTAAACGTATAATACGTTTTAGAAACAAAGCACAAACAACGATATTGTCGTCCAGTATTGGACGTCCATTGCGTCCTGTGGTGACAAAATTACCTTTTACTATAAAAAGAATTTTAACAGAGTGCTTAGCCAGCTACGCTAACTTTTAGCTAGCTAGCATGCAGCTCCAGGGTCATGACTGTTCGGTCCATGTGTTACTGTCCGTCTGTTCAAGGAAAACAGTGGACTGAGCCGCTACAAATTATACAAAGACGAAATACGTACCAAGGAAGCGGACCCATGTATCGCGATAAATGTCGACCGTTTTGCTTGTTTTCTCTTCAACTGGATCCATGACTTCCTTCCTTTATTACATCCCCTAGTGCTGGAACGTTACCACATTAACTCGGTGAGAGCAGAGAGAGAGACAGCACAGTGCAGAGACAGGGAAGTGGGCGTGATCTCTACTCACTACAGCAGCATCCAACTGGCTGCCCAGGTCCCAAACTGCTGCTCAACACACCACAGGGACAATGCCAGTAAACAACAACTTTCTTTTCCTTTTCAATATTCACAGACAGTGGTGGAATGTAACTACATTTACTCTAGTAATGTAGGTACCTTTACTTGAGCATTTCAATTTTATAGGCTACTACTAGGCCTCCATTTCAGAGGGAAATTTATACCTGCTCACTACATTTATCTGACAGCATATAGGCCTGTTTGTTACTTTATAGATTAAGATTTTACAAACAATACACATGATCAATGTATGATACAATCTAACAGTATAGCTATTACTGTAGTGAAAATGTGCTCCACTTCAACAGCTGTTAGAATACTGCTTAGGTGAAAGCATCAGTAATAAAACATTATAATATAATATAACTTTCTGAAAGGGACAGTTCTGCCGTATAAATAGGCCTGTTTTTTCTTTAATACTTTAAGTAAGTTTTAGTATGACAAATGAGTAGGCCTAAAACAAAACATGTTCCTATCTTGGAAATTCCTTTTTTCATATATAATTTGTGACTTTAGCTCTGTGTGGATTCATTATTCGATTAAACTATTCTTGGTATAGCACTCTAATGTTGAATATTCCATTATAGTTTTTAATCAAATTTAGACAGACAAACTGAAAAACAGAAAACCTGGGACAGGGTAGTATACCAGCGGCAGGAGTACTGGTTGGTTCTTGATGAGTAGTTACTTAAACAATACAATACATGCGTAATGCAAAGAGTGCGGGAAGGTCAATATGGGTCTATATGCACCCAGAGTTCAGTTTTGCCCGGGGACTCTGCATATATGTGTCCCTGGTGTAGTAGTGCAAGCATACAGCCCTCAGCAAATAGACAGCTCACAGAAAAGGCCCAGATGAAAGAGGTAAAAAAAGGATGTAGGCCTAGTCTAAATAAAGCCATGGTGACAATGTCACAGCAAACTTACTGTTGTTTAAAAAAAAAAGACAATTGCCTTTCATGTCTATTATAGGACAGCACTTAAAAGTAGGTGCAGTAGCCTAATAATACTGTATACTTGCTTATACTTTATAATAGACTATGAGCATTTCCCAAAGAAATACCTGGATTACTAATAGGATTAGATTTCTTAAGATGTCCTATTATAGCTTTTTACAGCTCTGCTACAGCTGCACACTTTCCAATTTAATAAGTTTAATTGATTCATTTTCACTACTTACATTATCTAAAACGATCATACAGTGCATCCAATGAAAAGCATGCACTTTGATTGACAATTAAAAGGACCAATGGCGATGAGCCATGTGACACAGCGAAGCAATGGGAAGGAAGCTGACGATTTAACGGGATGAGTTTTGACCTACGATGGCTGCCGCCAGCAGGAGCCATTATTACAGGGAGCCCAGACCACCATTCAGACGGAAAATAATGCCTTTTAAATCTTACTGGACTGTCGCTTTTCTAATTTTTACTGCAAGCAAGTGTTTGGCAGACGATGACCATGAAATGGAAGAGTTTTTGAAGCGGGAGTATTCCCTTTCCAAGCCATACCAAGGTAACGCTACCTTACCCCGTTATAACGTTACACCCCGTAAACTGTCCCAGTGGTGCTGATGCACAGGGGCAGGCTGAGGGACAGATGTTTCCAGAATAATGCATTCATTTAGCGATCAAATTAGGCTACATCTGCTTTAGCTTTGTACTGATATAATGTCTTGATTTGATTTGTCTTACAACGCCTACATTCTTCAGATGAATCTTGCTGCTCTAACATTAAGCTTTTTAGATTAATACCTTACATTGTGATCCATTAAAGGCCCGTGTGTGCTTGTCTGCCTTTTCTTCTGTTGTTTTGTTTAGGGACAAAGCGGAGGCTCAATGAGCTCCATTGCACCCTGTCATGTGTTTTTCATGCTGATGGTGCTATTTGTGTGCTCAGGTGTGGGATCGTTGGGCTCCTCGCACTGGGAGCTGATGGGGGATGCCATGGTAACCACCGAGCAGGTACGCCTCACACCTGACATGCAGAGCCGGCAGGGGGCAGTGTGGAGTCGCCTTGTGAGTAGACACAAATACTGGTAAACTGTATTACTGTTTCGTGATATTCCAGTGTTGTATGATTGAAAGGGTTTAGCAAATATATTCACTGCCGGGTAAGACATGATGAGAGGCCCTCAGGGAGAAGTTAAACATTCTTGCAGGCTACACACTCAGCTGTCAGTTTATTAGGTTCACCAAGCTAAAACTAATGCAGTGTAACAAAACAGCCCTGCATTAAAATCTACCCTCATGAAGACCTAGCATCGTGGTAATAGTGATTGCACTGACTGTTAATGATTGCAAGTTGTTATTTCCACTAACCCCAACCGGCCCGTCAGACGCCGCCTACCAAGAGCCTGGGTTTGTCCGAGGTTTCTGCCTAAAAGGAAGTTTTTCCTCGCCACTGTTGCTTGCTCTGGAGGAAACCACTAGAACTGTAGGGTCCTTGTAAACTCTGGAGTGTGGTCTAGACCTACTCTATCTGTAAAGTGTCTCGAGATAACTCTTGTTATGAATTGATACTATAAATAAAATTGAATTGAATTGAAAGTAGGTATTTACTGAATTATTTTTTGTTATTAAATTACAACTGGCTATATTTAGCCAGCAAAGTAGAGATTGTTAATTATGGGTTTGGGATGTTTTAGCCAATGGTTTTTGCTTTCAGGCAGTGTGTCATCTGCTGACCATGACCTGAATACTGTCTAACTCAACGGAAGACTTGAATGTTTATTTGGCGATTGAGGGCCAAAGGGCTCCTCTTGTCTTGATGTCAACCCAACAAGTCATCTCCCTAGCACTCAACAGTGCAACAGAAAAAAAACTATTAAAAGTGAAACCAGACTTCAGTATTATACTATTTATGTTTTGGTCACAAGGTATTTAAAGGTGTTGGGTCTTACTAAAGTCCTTTCCAAAATTTAAGAATCTGTTATTGCCCTCTTATATATTGCCTAACATTATGTATTTCAGTGGCTTTATTTAATTTGTGTGTGCGTTTAGCCTTGCCATCTGACAGATTGGGAGATGCAGGTGCACTTTAAGGTTCATGGGCAAGGGAAGAAGAACCTGAATGGTGATGGGCTAGCCATATGGTACACCAAGGAACGTGCACAAAAAGGTAAGTGCTGTGGGACATTTTTTTTACCAAACCTTACTATTTATCTAATAAAAAAAGAAAAATGTTGATATATTCTCAATATATAATATATATTGTCTTATGTTACAGGTCCTGTATTTGGAAATATGGACAACTTCACTGGCTTGGGTGTGTTTGTGGACACATATCCTAATGAGGAGAAACACCTAGAGGTATGCTGGAGTAGCACTGCTTAGATCCCAAGTGTTGTGGGAAAGTACAGGAGGGTTGAGGGCGAGCCGTGGACAAGGTCTCTTGCAAATTTGTGTAAAATGGCTGTCTTTGTGTTCTTTTGTGCAAACATTTGGAGTCAGGCACAGAAGAAAAGATATACTCCTCGCACACAGGTAACCAGCTTTTGGAACATTTGATGCCTTCATTGGTCCTTAATGCTTCTCTGACTGCAAACATTCCCTTGTTTTCAAAACAGTACTGTGACATGTTCTTAATCAGATTCATATTAAGGAATACAAGGAAT
Source organism: Etheostoma spectabile (assembly GCF_008692095.1). NCBI lineage: Eukaryota > Metazoa > Chordata > Actinopteri > Perciformes > Percidae > Etheostoma > Etheostoma spectabile. The sequence continues at coordinate 18,455,890 of NC_045748.1, read as the reverse complement.
AAAGCATGCTACTAAATATGACAAGCAAAACTATGTCAATGCAAGTTTGTAAATAAGAGTTTTTAAAATGAAATTGAAATAATGAACAACATAGATTTCTTTTATGCAGTCTCTTACAAAAGGCCTTTTGCTACATCCGCGTATGATGAGGGTTTAATTAAAATCAAGACACTTTCCTCATCTCTCTCGTTTCCCCCTGTGACCACAAGAGGATTTTCCCCTTCGTTCTGGCCATGGTTGGGAACGGCAGCATCAGCTATGACCACGAGCGGGATGGTCGGCCAACAGAGCTGGGCGGCTGCAACGCAATGGTGCGCAACCTCAAACATGACACCTTCCTCTTCATCCGATACGTCCGCCGCAGGCTCACGGTGAGAGACTCGGTCTTGAATTATCTACAGTAATAACACTGCTTAGCACACGCGGACACTTCCTCATGTCCTCATCCGTCCAACCTGTTATTAGCATGCACTAGGTAGACTGAGTTTGACCCACTATTATTTATTTATAAAGTGTAGGTTGGCTGAGAAAACGCCCTGTTTAAGGTTATACTGGGAAATAGAATAATTTATATTGACACAAACAGAACAGAATTCCATTATGCTCCATTAAAGCAGGTACAGGCATGTACCAGGCAATTATTGAGTATAGTCTGGCAGCTACACGGAGGAAAATACACGTTTTGATTTTTTTAACGTCTTTCCAATGTTTTCAGCAAAGGCTTTGAAGATAGATACATACAAAAAATTCTTACATTTCTTTGTCAGTCAGGAAAAAAAACAGCTGGCTTTGTTATATAAAATGCAGCATTATGTTATGTAATAATTTCTAGTAAACTATGGGCTGAACTCTTCATTCTACATTGTCCTCCAAGAAATTGAGTCAGTGTCCCAGATTTAAGGGGATTCTATGTTTTACTCACAAAGTCATTCCGATAATTCAGTAAACCTGCTTTTGGAAACAGAACTGAGATGAATTAGATGGCCAGTTATTTACATTCAGTGGCTCTCCAAAGGTCACTGAATTAACTCTTGTTCCTCAGGTGATGATAGATATTGACGGGCAACATGAGTGGAGGGACTGCCTGGACATACCCGGGGTGCGGCTTCCCAAAGGTTATTATTTTGGAGCTACAGCCATCACTGGAGACCTCTCAGGTAAACAGCTCCCCAAGTAATGGGGATTTGAAATCACTATTTTCCCAGCACTTCTTTCTCTCCTAGTTTCAAAGTCTATTTTATCTGGTAAAAGACATATTGTTCTACTGCTACTGCTTGGCTGTGTTTGCATCATTGAATAAGGAGGGACAAACAGATTCTTGTAGAAGATACAGACATCACTCAGTTGTATTAATGCATACAGTATACTGTAGCTTGTCATGCCGTGTTACTGCTGATGCGAAGAGATAAGATTAAAATTCAGTGAACTAATCCTTTGAGTAATCAGACTGTAGACTCATTGCTAAATACAGAATATAGAATGTAGCATTAGAGAGATTAAGGAGCTAGATTCAGCGGAAAAGGCTTTGCACTCTGCCTGAACCAAGGCAATGCTTTTATTTTTGCTCTGTTAGGCATATGCGGGGGAAAGTGTGAGGCCTTTTAAGCACATATAATCACTTCTAATTGATTTGTTGTGTGTTTTTCTAAATGAAAGCCTATTTTCTGATTCTCAACTTATAGATAACCATGATATAATTTCCCTGAAACTCTACCAACTGACGGTGTTGCGGAGTCGAAAGGAAGAGGAAGAGGAGGAAGAAGAGGAGATAACCATACCCAGTGTGGATAACATGGAGCTACTCAGATGTAAGACACACACACACACACACACACACAC